>NC_051440.1:1474660-1484429 GCF_001649575.2 Kryptolebias marmoratus
GAGTGCGGGTTTTTGATGTTTGTCTCTTTCTTACTGTTTATTCATTGTCACATGCTGTTTTTATTTTGTTTTTTAATTATGTAAAGCACCTTGAAATGCCTTGCTGCTGAAATGTGCTATACAAATAAAATTTGATTGATTGATTGATAGAGAGAAGAGCAGTTGCACAAACTAAAGTGACAGGGCTGCATGCCTTTGTGACTCACGTGAGGAAGTTGACAAACACTGCTAAGGACACAAGATTTTCTGGAGACTATCCCAGAAATGCTGTTCACCAACAATTTGCAGCTGAGATAGCGCCTTTACTGGGGCAAGGTCCATATTTATAGAGTTCAGATTTCTCAATTGTTAACAAGAACTGTTGCACAAGATTCAATGTGACACTGAAAAGAAACAGTCACCAGGTGTCAAAAATTTAGTTTTGCTGCATAATATGTGTTCTAGCCATAAGCAGCCCCACCTGAAAAAATAACCATCCACCCCACAAAGTAGTTCCTCCTCATAAACAATGTGAATTACTTAATGACTTAGCTTGCTGTGTATTGTTTTGTTTTTCAACTATTTTGACAATTTTAAATGAAATTTAAGATGTTTTTTCCTGATTCGTTCTCAGTTTTTGACTTATTTGCAGTTGTAGGGTGGTACGGGTCACTGACCGTGTTCCTCAGTAGATTTAACATGTCACCTGTCAGCAGTGATCAGGACTGCAGGGCAACTCCAACAGAGTCTTGTTGCGTGTAAAAGATTCCCCTCATGTCAGGGTTCAGTTTTTGTTGTGTTTCTTTTTGTATTTAGTATTTTTGTTTCAGGTTTCTTTTTGGGTTGGGTTTAGTGTGTCTTTGTTGCCTTCATGTTTTGTTCTCTTTGCCTCTGTCATCATTTCACTTCTCCTCAGTCTATGTCTTGTCTGTCTGCCATGTCCATCTACACCTGCCTCAAGTTTTTGTAATCATTCCACCTGTGCCCACTTTTGCTGATTGCCTCCTGTCTTTAAAACTCGGTCATTTCCTCCATTGATACGCCGGTCCGTTGTCGCTTGTATGCGCTGTCTGGTTCATTCCTCAACTTCCTTGCACATTTTCTTTGAGTCTCCAACAGTCGCAGCCCAGTGACAGGCTACCTTTACCAGCTCTGGCCAGTTACTAATGACACACTCAAGTTATACAAAAAATATTCCCACAACAAAATGAATTGATGAAGATCTTACCTTACTGAGGTGAAACTCCAGTCGTCTCATGTACCTCTCAATCACTTTAACTTGCTGTCAGAGAAAAGCAAAGTCAGAACTTTATAATTTAGTCTGCAGTGACTCCACTGTTTCCACAATATGCTTCTTCAAGTCTGGCCTGTCTCAATATTCCTTTGATTTACAGCAACATAAAAAAAACAAATAGAGTAACTCACCTTGTCTAATTCATAAAGGAACCCCTGCAGAGGAAGGGAACATTGAGTCACAAGTGTATATATTTAAAGGGATGAATATTTTGCTGGTGTAAATTCTCAGTCATCCAGGAAAAGGCAAATCCAAATAGTAAAAAAAACAAACAAACAATGCAACAAATCTTCAAATACAGAATAGAAATCCAGTTGTTTTGTTTGATTGTTTGTTTGTTTGTTTGTTGGTTTTACTTTTGGGATGAATATTTTATTGAAAATCTAAAAGCTACAACATACCAGTCTGGAGTTTCTTTTAGATTCTTTTATCTGTTTGTTGAAGTTATTTAGGTCCGTCTGATAAGCATGCAGGCAAGACCTGAGAACATACACACCAAATCAGGTTATAAAGGCACTTATACACCTGTAGAGACAAGTGTTTAAATCTGATGCAGGGATTAAAGTCCCTGCAATCAGCATTAACAACACAGTCCTTCCAAATTAAAGATGAGTTTATGTTTGTATAAACCACACTTACTGAAGGCCTTTCTTCAAGGCCTCGTAGGCTTGATCTAGTTGCTCTGGTTGAGGAACT
Organism: Kryptolebias marmoratus; assembly: GCF_001649575.2. Classification (NCBI taxonomy): domain Eukaryota; kingdom Metazoa; phylum Chordata; class Actinopteri; order Cyprinodontiformes; family Rivulidae; genus Kryptolebias; species Kryptolebias marmoratus. The sequence continues at coordinate 1,476,630 of NC_051440.1, forward strand.
TTAGGGGTCAGGCTGGACTTGGTGGACATGTTAAACATCAGACTGGTTCTGCTGGACTTCCTGCTAAGACCAGGAGTGCTGAACGCTGAGAGGTTCCTGCAGTTTTACAACACCATCACAGTTAAACATCCTGACATGGAGCAAACTGTTGAGATCTACTCAGCTGCAAGATCAAGCCGTGTCACCGAGTACACCAAGCATCATATTTTGGATATGTCCAAGATGAGCTCATCATAATGACCGGAAAGTAAAGACTAGAGGGCTCTACCTTGTTTTACAAACATAAACACTGGGTCTTTTGCAACAATATATTTTTTTATAAAAAAATTTATCAAAACAATTTTGCCATATTCAACATCACAAGAATATTCTCACTCTGTTTTGCCTCTGAAATGAGCTACAAGTATTATTATTTTAATTTTATTAGTCAACCATATGGTAAGACAATTGCAGTTAAAACAATTTGGTCACATTATAAACATGGAATTTAGAAAAATAAAAACAAAATTTTAGAGGAAAAAACAGATTTCATACAGCCCTAAAATACAATGTGATTAAATAAATTGTGCACTGAATTGGTGATTTTATGTATTTGTGGTCATTATTTCATACAGTTGCCTACATTTGAATAAATATATTGTCAGTTATTTTCAAAAAAGTTTAACTAGAAGGTTGTGAGGAAATTTCACATTTGAGGAAATTTTTTGAGTAGTGTGCAGGGTTTCCCCCAGAAAAGAGGCTAAACCCGGTGGTAGGTAGACATTCGCTGGCCGATCACCAGCCGACCGTGATTTAGTAAAAAAAAAGATTAAAGTTGACAGGAAAGTTGAAAATATAGCTATTTATTATGTGATATTGTAAGATATTTGTGACAAATATTTACACAACTACAGTTTTACAAAAAGGCACTTTTGAAATACTTTTTAAAACAAAAATACAATTAAAATAAATACAAATTGTTTGCACCTAATTTGAATCCTAATTTAAGTCACATTTACAAATAAATTAAATTAACATAAATGAAAAAGTGCAAACAAGGCACCAACACACGTCTCACATCAAGGCCAATGAATACCAACAGAACTCTGAAAAAACCGAGAGATGCTCTACTGTACTGTACTTTTTGTGGCACAGGCTGCATGTTGGATCACTACACAAAACATATCTAATGTTGAATTTAATAGCATCATTTTACTGGTAAACATGGATAATATTTTCACTATGTCCAAAATATGCTTACCATATTTGGTCTTGTAAAGCCACCCGTTGAATTTCAGCTCAATTATCCATTTTTGGTTAAACCCAAATGTTTATTGCTAACTCCAGCGGTAGCTGAAGGTGGCTCAGCTTCAGGGCTTATTAGAGTCACGCAGGGCTCTGCAAACGGTGCGTGGACCTGAGTGTGCGGTGGGGGCGTTTATACTTGGCTCTTACGTTGGTGCAGTAACCAGTGAAAAATATGGTAAAAAAGAGAGCAGATGGTTGTCACATCAAATACGGCTGCATGTATTCAGGAGGAAGAGCTGTTGTGTTTCTGTCTGTGATACAGAGAGGATGTTTAAACCTAAAGCATTCAGTTTGACTTTCATTGATTTATTTGCTTATTTGCTTTAGTTGTGATTCGCCCATCATAGGACTAATATTTCTTCCCTCTATGGTCTATAAACACTCCTTTTCATCAGCTGCAGCAGTAATCTCCTTCTATGAGTTTTGAACAGTTTGATTATTTGTGATCTCTCAAAGAGGGATCATATAAATGCTGATACAGGCAAACCAGCTCCGCTAGAGCACCGAAAACATCCATTTTGAACGGAGCGCGGCGCGTGTGGTCCACATCAAGTTACAAAAGGTGCACAACGCGACACTGCGCGGGACCTTCGTGCAAGGGCAGGGACAGCGCGATTGCGTCACTGCTGGTGCGCGCACCCTCGTGCAGTAAGGTAGATAAAGGTAGTGGTTTTGGGAGAGCGGATGGAAAAAAATGTGTATAAAAAAATGACGTATTTATAATTAATAAGCGGAGCATAGCCTGGTAGCAGGGTCACCAAAGCCTGGCGGCCCGCCAGGCTTATAACACACTGGGGAACCCCTGGTGTGTTGAAACCTGGAGTGTGCTTGAAAGAAAGCACACAGGGAAGCTGAACAACAACAGAAGACACAACCCTAGGCCACAATTGGACAGTTGATGGCGGACATTGTGACCTTTCATTGAGAACAGTCAGAAAGAGCCTCCAACAACTCGACGGCTTCAAGCCCAGATGGAGAGGCAGACAAAGGTAGTGGAGCAACTGGAGGCTAGGGCATCCTCACCTCCCCAATTCCACTCCAGACATAATGCTGCAGCGGATTAAAGCTGCTGATGATCCCAGTTGTTCTTGGAAATGTTTGAGGCAACAGGGCTGTGCGGCTGATCTTCTTCATCCCGAAGCAAGCACAAGCAGCAGTGCTGGATCTGCCACTACCAGTTCAAGGGAGCTTCATAGCTGCAGAGGGCCATCCTCGACCACCACCACAAGTTCAGGAATGGCATTCTGGGCCTCTTCTACTGGCCCTTTATCTACACACAAAGTATGAGGGATGCAGCAAGAACTTGGCTGTGCTGTGGAGAAGAAGAGGAGAAGAGGACATTGTTTGGGCTCAAGGTCCTCAAACAGTTTATAGAGGGATTCCCGGCTGGGACCTTGGAGTGGGTGAAGTGCCACCAACTGTTGAGCCTGGAGAGTGCGGTGATCACGGCTAAGGATTATGGTGGGGCACCTCCTTAACACTATAGTAGGGACCTGCTTGGCGCAGTCCTCATGTACCGTTCCATCTCCACAGCAAAGGTCCCTAATGACACACACTCTATGGGACTTGCTTACTGGACCATCTAATACTGTCTCTCCACCTGCTCCACAGGTCCAGGGTCTGGAAACTACAGAGGCTGTACCCAACTTCTCAGATGTTATGTCAGGAATGCTAGCAGTGTGTCCAGTCTAGTCACCTCCACAGTGACTGCCCTCTCATGGAGGTCGGTCAGGTGGTTCGGTTGACCGGTCCACCAACCTCTTCCCCTAGACCAGGAGGAATGTACAGTGGGAAGGTTTCCAGGGGGGTACAAACCAGCCTATGGTGGATTCAGGCTGCTCTCAAGCCCTGATCCAGTGCTTTGGTAGAGGCATCTTAGGTGGAGTTTATTCATGGTGACGTGCACAGATATACTATGATGCCAGTAGAAATTATGTACCGGGGCAAAAAGAATAGGATTAAGGTTGTAGTTAGCTCCCACCCTATGCACCCCCTGATCGTAGAAGCCCTTTGACCAGGTTTTAATAAGGTGGTGGGACAGTGTGTGGGGGTGTGTTCATGACCTATAGGTTTATGTGATATGTGCAATGCGCTCAGTGATGACATGAGGTCATCTGGAGAAGAAATTGACGTGGTCCTCACAGGAGACCCCTTTGGTTCCACTGATACACACCTAGGAGGATTTTCTGATAGAGCAGTCTCCTGCCACACTTACGCTTTGACTCTGTGATGAGAATCAATGATCCCATGGTGTGTCCTGAAGCAGTGATTATATACCCCTATTTGTCTATCATTAGAAATAGGCTTTACAGGATAAGTTGTGACAGCCAGACTGCTTCTGAAAACACCCATTTGTTGGTGCCTAAAAGCTGTCGGGAAATGGTTTTGCTTCATACATCTGACTTTATTCTCAATTTTGTTCTGCAGACCAACACATCGGACAGGGGGTTAGAAGCCATTTTGCAGTGGAGAGCTGAGGTGAAAGTTCAGGGAACAGTGCCAGGTAAGGTAATTAGGGAAAAGCTGTAGTGTGTTTCTAATCAGTGACAACTCCTTTGTTTGTGGTGTGTAGTGTGCTGAGGCCTGGAGTGTGGCTGGAGGACAACACACAGGGAAGCTGAGAGCACTGTGCATCCCTGTAAAGGGAAGCCAAAAATAAAGAAAGTTCAAACTAAAAGACAGTTGGGGTGGTGTGTGTAGGGAAAAAAGCCGTAACAGTTTTACAATGTTATTTTCAAGATTTGAACAAAATGGCTACAATCTATTTCTCATCAAATGATGATATTAGTCTAAAACTCTGGAATGAATATGGCAGGTGATACACATTCCTTGAAGAAATGCTATACCTTTTAATTGTTATTATGTAAAGCTGATTTTCTATTTTTTTACTTGATACCAAAGTTATTATTTTTTAGCAAACAACTATTTTGGGGATACATCAGTTTATCTTGTCATTAACATTATCTTATGACTTAATGGGAAAATAAGTTGGCATGCCTGTGTAAGAAGATAAGAAGTAAGGTCTTAATCATCATGAGGAACAATATTTTGCACCACAGGAATCTTGTGGCACAAGATCCTGTCAGTGGAGTCGGCAGCCAGAAACGATTCTCTGTGAAACTAAACGAAGGTGGTGTGTGTACCTGTAGGCTTTTTCCTGGATGTTAACTCCAGTAAAACTCTGACTCCTAGTGATGGATCTGGAGGTGACACGTCTGACCGGGCGAACCGAGAGAGACATGGTGGACAGAGTTCGCATCGAACTCCCTATACGAGACAATAAACAAACAAAAAAACAAAACAACAAAATCAAAACATTAAAAGGAGAGATTTCTTTTGTTATATATACATGAATATGTTACACCATTCTTACCTGATGTAAACATGTACACTACTAGTGGGAATCTGAATCACTACCAGCTAGAGAAGATGCATCGTTAAAGATGCATCTTTTCTGAGTGACTTTACTGAAATCTACAGAATAAGCAGTAAAGCTAAAAGAAAAAGTTCATTTAGCTAATGGTAGCAAAACACTAGCAAAGAGCAAAATGCTAGTTAAAAGCCAAAACTAGCAAAAAGCTAGCTAATAGATAAAAGTAGCAAAACACTAGCTAAAACCTAAAATAAGGAAAATGCTAGCTAAAAGTCAAAAGTAGCAAAAACATTAACATTTCTTGTGATCTTGGTAATCTTTAGTATTATTCTACAGTTTCTACACCAAAATACTGATGTTTTGTTAGATTATTAAAATGGGAAAGCCCAAAGTCCTGTTAGACTTTAGAGAAAAAAAGAGTCTCAGGCAGAGAGCTGCATTGGTCACCTTTAAACATTCCTTCAGAAATATTATAATTTCCATAATTATTGTTGATCTAATCTGATATACTAATTGGGGACTGCCATAGGAATGCATAGGTAGCACTGAAATGCATTACGAAGCATCCTATACATTCCAATGACAGCCACCTATTGTTATCCACCTCTCAAAGTGTCTCTATATTTTTTTCTTTATATAGTTTTTATTCTTCCACAAACTTTAATGCGGCCCGAACGGAGCAATGTACCCATACCAAAGTTATATCAAAATGACCGGCTCGGTCTCGGGATGTGCTATTACTTTTATTGGTGTTTCGAATTACCATGGCGATGTAATTTGCAAAAAACGACGCCATTGAAACCAAAGTAAACCAATGAGCGGAACTCTCAACCGAGTGAGCAGCAGTCTGACCACAACACGTTTTCTTAGCAAACAAACTTCTCCTAGGTCCCCATATTTTAAGAAATGTACACAAATTATATATCAAAATGTAGGCATTTTTGTCTTCTTTCAGGCAATGTGTCTACTTTTTCCGTAGGCTTCATAGTTTTGTCTCAAGTTGCTCCAGAAGGCAGAGTGACCCATCGAGATCTTGTGTTTTTTCCATTCATATTGTCTCACATCTTCTGTTGGACTTTTGTCCCATCTAGTTTGCCAAGTTCTTTCTCTATTTTTGTAGCTGTCTTTTGTTATGAATATTGTCCATTTTTTCCACTTTTCTTCCATCTGTCCTTGTTGTAGTCTCAGTCGATATGTCAATTTTTCCATGGTGTAGATTTCTTCTATTATCTCAATCCATTGTTCGTGACTAGGGGGGTCCTCCTTTCTCCATTTCCTCGTAATAGCTTTCTTACTAGTTATTAACATTATCTTCATCAGATATCTATCCCTTACTTTCACTTTGACATTGTTGAAGTTACAAATATACAGTACCATGCCAGGAATATCATATCCCAGAATCTTATTTATAGTTGCATGCACATTTTTCCAAAATTGAACAATTTTAGAACAATTCCAAAATATGTGAGAGTGGTCTGCATTCACTGTTCCGCAATTCCTCCAACATGCCATGTCTGTGCCCTTATATCTATTCTTTACTTTAGGCGTGATAAAAAATCGTATCAGATTTTTCCAGGTGAACTCCCTCCATATCCGTGAATTGGTGGATGTCTGATGTGTTTTCCAGATATCTAGCCAATCCTCGTCTGTACTTGTCACATTAAGCTCTGATTCCCATTTTTCTTTTATATACTTAGTTGAGTGCTTATTCATCATCAATTTTTGATATAAAGTAGATGTGGTTTGAGTTTTTATTCCATTGTATGAATTTATCACAGTTTGGATCACGCCATTCATTTCTACAGAGGAGTCCCCCTTGATTTCTGTCTTATAGTAATCTCTCAGTTGTAGGTATCTAAATAATTTGTGTTTATCTAAATTGTACTTGTCTTTCATTTTTTTGAAAACTCTCCAGCTCCCCATCCTTCTGTAGAGTATACCATGCTGTGACCCCCTTGTTTATCCATTGTATGAATCTTTTATCGTATATTGCTGGTTTGAAATCACTATCATATGCTACCCATCTGAGTACCTTCATCTCTTTCTTTATCTTGTGTTTTTTTTTAGTATTTTGAACCATAGTTCCAGTGTAAATACTGCAATTGGATCCATGTACTTTTTAATCTTCTTATAGCTACCTTCATCTCTAATGACACTCTGAATTGGGTATTCTCCAAATTCTTTCTCCATATTTTTCCACTTTGTTGTGCATTCTGGCGTGCATCAGCCTATAAGATATCTAAGCTGAGCTGCATAGAAGTACTCCTTTAATTTTGGGAGACCCATACCCCCTGTGTCTTTTAGTAACTGAAGAGTTTCATATCTAACTCTAGGTTTTTTACCACCCCAAATGAATCTTGATATTATCTTGTCCCAGGTCGTAAATTGCGTTTGGGGGACCTCTACTGGTAATGACTGATACAAATATAAAAGTCTTGACTGCACGTTCATTTTGATTATTTCAATTCTTGAGTTCAGATCTAAGGGCAGAGTATACCATCTATTAATGTCTTTTTGAATTTCTTGACTTATTTTATCATAATTTGCTTTGTAAAGTGTAGCTAATCCTTTAGTAATGTTAACCCACAGGTATTTTATTTCTTTCATATTCCATTTGATGGGAAATAGTTCCTGAATTTCTTTTGATGGATTATAATTAAGTGTTAGAATTTGTGTTTTGGTTACATTGATTTTGTATCCCGAAAGGTAACCATACCTTCCTAAAAGATTCATGTTATTACATCATCTGCGAAAAGCCCTATTTTATGCGCCTCTCCATTTACTATCACTCCCTTAATTTTTTTCTTCCTGCTGTGTTAGGGTTTTTACATTATCAGCCTTTGTGCTCATGTGGAACACTGCCTACGTGAGAGACCAAGGTCAGACGGCGGGCACCACACCATCTGGCTCTCCCAAACAGTGATGTGTTACGTGTTTTTGCTATGATCAGAACTGGCCTTGGCTTGCTCAGATCAACCCCTTTTTTCTTATTATTTCTTCTTCCTTTAAATAAAGAGAAAGCCCAAGTGGAGGGGCAGAACTTCCTGGACAGCACACTGTTAGCAGCTGTAGTGGAACTTCTCCTCTTTGCGAAGGCCTTCATAAAGACAAATATTACTCTCCGGTGTGATTCTTTTTTA
>NC_051440.1:1484443-1487057 GCF_001649575.2 Kryptolebias marmoratus
AATAAATAAAAACCCTGACATTTTGGTGCCGAAACCCGTGCTCGACATATCTGGCTGCTGACGGAGGGGACAGACGCGCCGAAGCTGTGCACGGCCAGCGTTCCTAGGAGAACCTGAAAGGAAAGCCCTGGGAGTCGACGTTACTCAACAGGCCGGTGTTACTAGGTCTGGCCCACCCGCCAGTGGCAGATTGACGAGTTCCGGACGAAGTGAATTATCACCGGTGAGTAACAAGTTTTTCTTCAAAGCAAAGGAAAACTGGGTTGCAAAGTCCTTTGAGGTCGGAGAATCTCATAAAATATAGGTTGCGATGTCCTTTGAGATCTAAAATTCTCATAAAATATAGGTTGAAATGTCCTTTGAGGTCGGCAATCCTCATAAAAAATAGGTTGGAATGTCCTTCGGGGTAAGCCCGAAAACAAAATAGTGTATAAAATAGTGCATGGGTGTGTGAATGATTGTATCTTTGTGTGACAGGCTGCGCTTGGCTGCGGGTGTGAGTGTGCTTGTGTGGTGCTGTGATTTACTAATGTAATGGGTAATATTATGAACTGTGAACCAGAATATTACGAAATGGCTTCGGAGTTCATGTCATTGAGCTAAAGCAAATAAACCTGTAAATTTTTATAACTAAAATAGTGTGCACACATAAAAGTAATAATAAAATTAGCTTGGACAATTAAATAATTAGGTCAACAAAGTAGAATAAGGATCCTTTTGTTTATTGGTCTGCGTGTTGTTTTTTGTCTTTGTCTTTGTGTTTTGGCTGTACTTTGCGTGTTGTTTTGTTCTGACGTCCAGTACATGTTGTTGTGCTAAAAGCCTATTATATTGGTAACTTTAACCTGTTATTTTGTTTAAAAAAATGGGAAACAAAACCAGTAAAACATTAACAGGAGATGAAAAATTTATGGAGGAAAAATATCCAGGCTGCACTAGGTACCTGGATAAATGGAATAAGAAATATAAAATTACTGGAACTTTGAAAGTGGATATGTGGACATATTTCTTACAAGTTCTTGAAACTAAAGCACTCCTAAAAAAGGGAAAGAAAAAACAAAAAATTCAGGCTGAAATTGTTTGTGCCAAATTGTGGTTGCAAAATGCAGAAATTAGATTGGACCAAATTTATCAAACCAAAGAAAAGAAAACCGTGACCCAAAAAGATCGAGAAAAAAATGAAGTTTTTTTTGTGCGCCCAGAAGACAATGAAACTCAACCAAGAGCACCTCGCCGTCCCCAAAGAGTCCACCAACAGGAGGGGGAACCCTCACTCCCCACATCCTCAGTCTCTGTTGCTCCACCATCACCTGCGGTCACTAGAAATATGGCAAAAGAACAACTATTACAACAAACAGCTTTACAATCTGCTGCTAAATCAGAAAACAGTGATAAGACCGAAGAGGCACTTGCATCTCTTTCAGACCCTGTAACTCCTTTTACACCTCCGTCATATCCAGAACAAAATCGCTTGTACCCATCTTTAGAACATTTAAAGAATCCGACCCCTGAAGCACCTCCAGAGAGTGTGCCTAGTGTTAACACTTTTCCGATGATTGCTGTGGCCAACCCAAATCCAGGGGACAGAGAACCCCCACAGATTTGTTTTTCGTCCCTGGGCTTTAGAAGAGGCCAGGAAAGCTGTGGAAGGTGTTACTCCTCCTTTTGAAGATGTGGAGAAGTGGATTGCTCCTCAGACTTTGCCGTATTGCTTGTGCCAAAGGCTCTAAGAAGAGGGCAAACAATGAAGGTGATAGACAGCACCCCTGCCTGGTTGATCTCTGTATATTAAGTTTGCCAGTCAGGCTTCCATTTATTTTGATTCTCGCCGTGGGATGTTGATATAATGTTTTTATACACTGTATTGATTTATTATTGAATCCAAATCGTTCTAACGTTTTATATAGAAATTCCCAACATACCAAATCAAAGGCTTTTTCTGCATCGACACTTACTAATATGGTACTTTTTCTGTTGCGCATGATCTACTATGTGCAGGACTCTTCTGGTATTATCATGTGTTTGGCATCCTCTCATGAATCCTGTTTGATCTTCCTCTATCAATTCTGTTATAAATGTGTTTAATCTATTAGAAATAATGGTTGTATATATTTTATAATCTACGTTTAATAATGAAATTGGTCTATAGTTGCCACAGTGTTCCTTATCTCTTCCTTGTTTTGGGATGACTGAGATGAGGGCTTCACTCCATGATGGAGGTATTTTATTGTTATTGAGTGTCCAATTGAAAGAAGCTGTAAGTAATTGTGTCAACTCTTCTTTGAACACATTGTACCACTCTGCTGGGTATCCATCACTACCTGGTGATTTATTATTCTTTAATGTATTTATTGCAGCTTTCACTTCCTCTATTGCAGTGTTTCTCAACCTTTTTTGGGCCAGTGCCCCCCTATCCATTATCAAGGCCTCTTACCGCCCCCCTCCCACCCCAGAATTATTCCTACCTGATGTCATCTCTGGTCTCCTCTACAGCAGCTGATCACGGACCTCATGTCTGTCTCCTTCATTCCTTCTCTGTGTTTTTCTCTAAGTCACATGGTCAAACAAGTATTATTTAATAGCTTTAAATAAATTACACATCTTGCTAATGCAC
>NC_051440.1:1488916-1500357 GCF_001649575.2 Kryptolebias marmoratus
AGTTCAAAGTTTAAACTGATATTGTTGTGAATCTTTGGTGTAAACTTTACCTTCAAGCAAACGCCCCCCAAAAGAATATCAACGCCCCCTTTTTGAAAATATTGCTGCCAGCGCCCCCCGTCATCCTCTCAACGCCCCCCAGGGGGCGGTACCGGGCGGTTATTTTTGTTTTAACTACCTTGATTTCTTGGTATGTCTTTGGATCGTTTGTTCTCTGATAATCCTACTCCAATTCCCTCACTCTCTCTGTATTCACCCTATAGGTTTCTAATTTAATTATTTTCTCATGTGCAGTTTCAGCTATTAATTTTCCCCTGATGACTGCCTTCATGGCATCCCATAATATTGTCAGGTCTACTATTCCGTTATTATTTTCTTCAATATATTTTTTAATTTCTACTTTTATCTTTTCTTTCTGTTGTTCACTGTTCAATATTCCTACATCCAGTCTCAATACAGTATTTAGTTTTCTGTTACTTATGCGTATTTTTAGATAGATTGGATTGTGATCAGACACATCTGCCCCTCCTACAGAAATATGAAATTTTAAAGGAATGAAAACCAATCTCTCCTATCCCTCATGGTCCAAGAATTTTTTACTCCTCAGACTTTATCATATCTGTGAGACAGATGAATTGACACTTAAAGCACCAACTGACGAAAAACAGCTGTCTTCTGATTGGCTGACGCTGTTACCGGGCAGAGTAGGCAGACAAACCGTTTGTTAATATAACAGTTTACAAAAAACAAAATGGCTGCCACTTTTTTCAGTTGATTTAATGTTCACTAATTGCTAAATTTCTTTAAGCTTTAACTCAGTCATTTTTAGACATTTTGAGCTCAATTTTGGTGCGGCAATAGCTGACACAGAGCCCCAGTCAGCGGGTAAAAAATTCAGAGCAAAACTTGTGCATGCTCTAACTCGGACACAGTGTAACGTAGGAAGGTCAAACTTCTCAGCTAGAACCTTCATGTGCTCTTTATGATGCCTTTCTACAACTTCCAATGTCGGCCATTTTGTAATAATCAAACTTTCTTTTAACTTTAATTCAGTCATTTTTAGACATATGGAGCTAAAATTTTATATGGTATTAGCTGAGACGGAGCCTCTTGTCATACTGAATGCTAAAAAAAAATCAAGATGGCCACCAAAGCTAACAAGGTGAAAATTCAGACTAAAAATTGTGCATGCTCTAACTCGGCAACCGTGTGACGTAGGAAGGTCAAACAGCTGGACTCCTCATGTGTCTAAGATCAGCCCTTTATGATGCCTGTCTACAACTGATCAGCTTTTGGAGTCATTTTGTTTCAGTGTAAACGCACAAAATGGCAGTCCCCTCAAAGTTTCTCCAGGAACTTTCTAGTTAACCTTATTAATGCATTTTACAGGGCCTTTAAATGGCTGACAGTCTTGCATATTCTAGTGATTGTTCTTTTTGTTTAACAGCTGATTTGTTTGAATGAAGTAATGCGCAGCTGATGCAAGTAATTACTTTTGTTAAAAACAACAACAACAACAAAAAACCCTACACTTATAGATCTGCCATTCAGAACACAATCAAACCATTTAAAACATTGTATTATTACTTCCTATTTACACCTACTGTCCCATCTTTAAACTAATCCGTTGTTTGTTTGTTTATATATATGTTTATCTGCTTGTTTTCCCCTGTTTAATCAGCATTTGAAGCCTTGTTGCCTGGAGCAGCGTTGTGTTTTGGAGATTTAAATCAGGAAATGATTTCTGTCAGTTCGAGCAGTGTTTTTCAACTGTGGCCTATTCAGTGTCCTGTTTCCTGCTGCCCCCCCACCCCCACCCCCGTGAAAAGGTCCCCCACCTCTCCTCCCCCACAGCACAGGAAATGTCCAAATCCTTCAGGAAGTCAGATGGAACTGCTCCTCTTAACAGGAAATTCAACAAAGAGAGAGAAAGACAGCCTAAGTGCTGAGATCAAGTCTGTTCTGTTCCAGCTGAATTTAAAACAGACTAACTTTGAAAGCTAGACTACATTCATTTTTTTAATATTCTTTTGTAAAACAATTTGATTCGAGGTAAAACACCAACATCTACTAACAGTAACATCTGCAAACTAAGTACAAATAACTCTGATTAAAGGGGAGTGCAGGGTTAGTTGTACCACAAACCTTTTGTTCCGTGCTGCTAATTTTCTCATATTAGCCTTATTGTGTTTTTTTCATTTGCAACCAACACTAAAGTAAACTTCTTGTAGCTCTATAACTAAGTTGTATAACTACCTAAATAAAAACACTGTGATGCATAGTTATGCGAGGTAGGCCTTCTAGAAACCTTGAGGTGTTTCCCGCAGAGAATCTCCAACAAATTTTCACAGTCGAGACATTTTAATGAGTTTTTTGATTGTTGTTACTTTTATGTCAGTGTGGCTTATATTTTAAGATTTTGATAGCTTTGTATTAATATTTCATACTAATGTCTTTTGTTGTATTGTCTTATTTGTTCGTAACAGGTTGTCTCTCTTTCAAATGAGACAATTGTGTTTCGTTTAAATAAAGGAAATTAAAATAAATGTGTTGAGATATGTGTGAAAGAGTGTTACAACTAACCCAGCCGATGGGGTAAGTTGTAGCATTTTGTCCACTTTCAGTGCAATTGTACAAAAACTGTAGGTTTTAGGAACATACTTTGAGTGTTTATTTGTAGTGAAGATGTTTATGTTGCTTATATTTAAAAATTATTTTAAGATTTAAATGTTTTCCTCAATTATTTTTTTGATAATCAAGAGGTGTTAGTCTGCTGCCCTGCTCTGGTCCTCACAAAGACAGAGGAGCTTAAAAAGGAGTACAGGATAAAAACAGACGTAGCACAAAAGCAAAGTAAGTGGAAAAGCGAGGTCATGCCAGGTTCATTGTGTTTCCTCCCTTCCTTCTTTCATTTCTTGAAAAACTGTGATGTACTGAAATAGACACTCACTGTTTGTAGGCGTTTTAATTTGGAGCTCAGATCTTGGTAATTCATAATTTTCTACACTTGTTTAATTCTGTACAGGACTGTGGGGGGCTGGTACCCATCTTCAGTCGTCAGTGGGTGGGAGGAGGGGTACATCTTTGACAGGTCGGCAGTGCATCACAGGACCAACACAGAGAGACATGAGACAAGCATTCACACACCTACAGACAAACCTGAGGTTGTCAGGATTTGGGTGCTGGTTGTGTGAGTTGGTTTTGGTATCTTCTGTGTTTGAGTTTCTTGTTTAGTTCTGTCTTCATGTTCGTTTTTTGTGATCCTTGTGTTTCATGTTAATAAATATTACTGTATAGGTTTGCTCCTTATGCCACTACTTATCTGCCCTCCCCACTCATCCTCAGCCTTCATAATTAGTCACTTCATCTCATCCTCACTGGTTTATTGTTGCTCTTCACCACAGTCAGGCCTGTTCCTTGTGTCTTTTTGCAATCCTCAGTGCCAAGTATTTAGTTCTTGTTTTTTTTGCCACATCAGCCTTTTGTTTTCTCTATGTTTAAAAAATGTTTTGTTTTGTTTTTTATGAGAAGATGAGTCTGCGCTCTGGGCTCATTTCATTCAAACCTGTCAGAGGTCAGGTCAATGTTGGAGAAAGCCTTCCTGCTGTAAAGCGACAGCACTAACCTCTGCACTAGACATCGGCTGGTATGATAACCTTGAGTAAAAATCCCACTGTTTCATGGTATTAAGACAAAAAATAAATTGTATTACATGGTGCATTTCCTTCCATTTAAAAACAAAAAAATAACAACTATTACTTTTGCTGCTAAAAATCTAACATTGCTGTAATAATTATAATTGAATCATTTGCATTTATTTCTATTTTAATTCTGTTGTAGAAATGAGTGTGTGAATACAAGTGAGCATGTTGACAGTCACGCTGGTTAAAATCAGCACTAGACATTTCATGTAATCATGACAAGGATTTATTTAAATGCATCTAGGGTCATCCACTATCGATATTTAGAAGATTAAGATTGAAAACTCAAATTTAATCACAAGTGTTGAGAAGAAATTTAAATACAGTGTCAGCTAAGAGCTGTACTTAGCCATACTCCTTTTCAAAAAGCCAGCAGGCTTTTTAAAAACAAAACCAAAAGCAACCGCTAAATTTAGTTATAGTTCTAAATAAACATGTTTACTGGTTTAAGGTTCAAGGTAACTATTATCCCCAAGAGGCAATTAGTTTTACAGCTAGCAGTGAAACACAAATGAGCAACACATATACAAAATATATGAACAGTTAACATTTAAAAGGCTGATAGAAAATGAAATAAAATACTTTTTGAATCAATTTGTTCTACATTGAATAATTCTTTATGCAAAACGGATGACTTCAATCAGTAAGAATAGATCTGCCTTTTTTTCAAAGCACTGATTGAGGTCCTGGAAGGAAGCTCCAGCTCCAAGCTAATAGATAAAAGAGAATGTAAGAATAGATTTGATAAAACAAGAATGAAACCTTTTCATAAAAGTTGCATCAACATAAAAACTCAAAAACTTGTGATAAAAATGGGTTTCTGATAAGTATGGCTCAGAGTCATGACTGCTGAGGAGAAACATAATGACAGAATCATCAGTGAAATCAATGATGTGGTGCCATCATGATGACTTCAACAGTCTTTTGTGTATAAAACAAATAAGAGACACAACCTTGAGGAGAACCGGTAGAAGGATATCTTATAAAACAGGTCACCCATACCCTGTTGTGATCTCATGGTTAGAAAGTCCAACAACCAACAAATCAAACCAGTCAGTGTTAAAAAGAAGTTATTTAACTTTTCTGCTAAAATATGAGGCTGGATGTAATTAAAAGCAGAAAAGTGGTCAGTAAAAAACACAGGTAAAGACATTTGTCTTCCTCCAGATGTTTAAATCCTACTGAATCATTCACTCTGCCTGTCCTGTAAGCAAACTAGAGAGGATCCAACTCGTCCTGAGTTCAAAAGTGCATCCTTCATTAGCATTTTAAAAGATTTCACAAGAGAGGTACATAAGAACTACAGGTCTGAAGTCATTAAGTCTTACAGGTTGGGTTTTTAGCTAATGAAACGATTACTGAGTCCTTCCAAAGATGGGAGATCTGTGCAGCTGTAAAGACCACTGGAAGATGAAACTAAAAATGTCTGCCAATTACAAGCCAAAATTCTTCAGAACACAACCTCAAACCTCCAAGACCATCAGATCCAGGACTTTTTCTTTCTTTGACACCTCAAAAAAGAGTAAAACTCTGAACCTACTGACAACTACATTATGTTCAGAATTAAAATCAGCCTTTTTAAAAACAGACAACTTCTTATTAAAATTGTGAATTTTAAAACAATTATAAAAACATTTAAGTTATAGAAAGTTCCAAATTAGTTCTTCCTTCAAAAGGAAACTGCACACTTTTTGGGCTGCATCCTCATTATGTTCCTAGCTCCATTGCATGCAGGGCGAGATTTTTCACTGCTCAACAAAGACTTAACTTTGTCTTTTTATCTGCACTTTGCCAGTTTGAGTTCCTTTTTAGCCCATGTACTTAATTTCATATATTTCATTGAGTCTCCCTGTAAGAAACAAATGTTTCTCTGGTTGATTGTGTCTTTAACTCATGCAGTAACCCAGAAACACAGTGTCTGTTAGTTCATTTAAGTCTGCACATGTTTTTAAAAATATTTCAGTCAGTGCACAAGAAGCAGTCTTGGAGACACTGAGTGGTTTCCTCCATCCAGACTGGAACTAAATGAAGTTCTGGTGGGTGTTTCTTTAGTACTGGTTTGGAGCATGGGAATAGGTCACAATTCTGTGGTCTGACAGAGTGGAGCTCTATGGAGAAATTCATAAGCCCCTTTGACCATCCCAAAACAGATGTGCAAGCACTTGGAGTTATGAGTGATACGCATTCCATTCTAGTAAATATGTCCAAGAGATTTCCCTCGTTTGCACTGATTAAAAGCCATGACAGTTTGGTCTGTCCAGTGCAAGACTCTGAAGCTGCTGCACTGTATTACCCATCGCTTTAGTTACACTTTCTACAGTATCCTTTTTGTGAATATAAACAAGAGTCACAAATAATTGTGGTAATTTCCTCAGAAGATAAAACGGAAGAGACCATAATAAACTCAATAAAAGAAGTAGTAAACTGAAAAATATGACAGAGATGGAAAAATAACAAAAGTCAACATTATAGTAATAAGTGCTCTCAATGCAAATGTATTGGAACCCAAGAGGATGCTTCTATATCAGCAGTCTTAATCATCACCCGCTGCAGAAGGTGAGCGATATTGTTGCTGCCTGTTAGCAAAATATCTTTTGATTCACAGGATGAATTTTAATTACTGGATTTTAATTAAACTTTCAGATGTAATCCTTGAGTGAATATCAACTAACTCGAAATGGTTGCCACAACTATTTGATGAACACAGAAATAGCTATACCTCAGTGAAATTTACAGATACTGAGATAAAAAATTTGTGTGGCAGTAGCTGAGAGTCATTCACAACACTCCAAGCGATAACAAAACACTCAACATTGCATGGCATCTCACACTATGGCATGAGCTTGCACATAAAGTTATTTACAAGATCTAACCAAAATGGCTATTACTCTGTCATTTCTCAAAACAAGATGATCTTTGTCCAAATTTCTGGCTTGAAAGGCAGTAGGTGATATGCATTCCGTCAATGGATGGTAGGTCTCTAATCATTTTCAGTTTAAATATCTAGGATGCCATCTATTTCACTCGAGTTAAGTGAGTCAAAAAGGTAATTTTCTCTAAATCTCTATGTCTCTGCCAGATCCCAGTTCAGTGATAGTTAACATTTTACCTTCTGTCATAAACTGCTGCACTGTCTCCAAAGTAATGGCCATGTATAAAATAGTTAGCTATTTGTTCCTCTACCTGATGCATATAGTGGTGCAGTCCTACCCAGTGAAAACAATCCATTCCATTCACGCCATCTCCCTTGTTATTGATCATCCCATATAAACAGAGGAACTGTACCACACATTCAGCCTTCCATATACCTCTGTGGGAAAGGAATGTGTGGCACTGCACCTTTTATTTTTGCTGTTTGACCTCTCTATTCCAGACCATTCTGCTGCCCAGCTCTTTCTCCCTCCAGTCACACACATTATCCACATCTACCATATTTTACATTATCATCAGTCAACCAGCTATTGACCTTATTCTACATAATATTCTGAAAGATGAGTGTCATAAAAATATATTTAATTCATATTTCCATTTAAATGTTACAGAGACATAGGATAAATGTGACATATGCATAGACGTTCAGACCTGTCGTTTAAAACGAGTTTTAGCTATTTGATTGTGACCAGATAGCACTAAATACAGGTCTGATCATTAAAAACTTTTTTTCCTTCGGCCACCTTCAGAGGTAGGTCCAGACCCCCACCAAAAAAAAAAAATACTGCATTATGGGCATTTGAAAAAACATCTTCTGATATGGGCGCACCTTTTCAGAACTTCACAGTCAACATTACTGACTGAGAACATCACAGTCACTTCTCAACTTACTCAACTCATTGAAGCTTGCTCTTCTCTTCATTGTGTCACTGCCTTTAGGAGAAGGAAATCCCAGAAGGAGTCACATCCTACAGACAGGGCAGGGCCAGGAAAAGAGCAGCTACGTTTCTGGCTACACTGAGTCACAGAAAAAACAAAACAAAACAAAACAAGACAAAAAAAACAACTCTACAGCTTTACTGTACATTTCCAGGAAAAAAAATTAATGTCAGGAAAACTACAATAAAAAGACCATGGGAATAAGACCATAACAGGTTTAAATTTGTAGTTAAATATTATTGTATTTTTGCAAACCTTAAAAAAACTGTTTTTAGTGATTACCTAATATTAAAATTTATATTGTTTCATTAAAAGATGGGTTTTAGTATCAAGTTTTAAAATACTATAGATAGTGTAACAAATTATAAAAGCCTTGAGCCATCCCTTAAAGTAGTATTTCACTTGGCTGCAACTATTGGAGATTATCTGATGACTTAAAATTGTGGAAAAAAAAACTATGAAAACTTTTAGCTGCTTTCATTTTTAGTTTGTAACTGCGTTTTAAGCAACTACTTTTTGAAACTCACATCATATTTTTGTCTAGTTTACAAAAATGTAATATAGGCTGTAAACATTACTTTGTTGCCTACCTTCTCCCCGTAGTACCAACTTTACCAGACACCCACCATTTATGATGTAATCTACTGGACTATGCAATAGAAAATAAGGTAGGTCGATTTGAACCAGTTTTATATTTATTATTATCTATTATTGGTGTGGGTAGACCTGGAGGGTCTGTAGCCTCAGATGTTTCTGCCATAAGGAGAGCTCCCATGCAGGTGTCAAAATACTGCTCTAGTGCTCTGCTATTATGAAAACGAGACACCCGAGATGACTCTGCAACTGTCTTCAGCAAAACTTTGTCACATACAATCTTTGAACGTGTTCAAAATTCAAGGAACAAGACTGCAAACTCTTGTGACTCATGAGGAGATTAAGAACCTCCTGCAAATGTTTTGGAGGCTTGCCCACAAATAATGTTTGACAACTAATCTCCAACAGCCCCAGTCCAGTGAGATACTGGCGTAAGCCTTGAACTGTCATGTGAATGTTTCAAGAAACAAAAACCCAGTCAGGAAGAGGAACAAAGATTAAGAACCTCCTGCAAATGTTTTGGAGGCTTGCCCACAAATGATGTTTGACAACTAATCTCCAACAGCCCCAGCCCAGTGAGATACTGGTGTAAGCCTTGAACTGTCATGTGAATGTTTCAAGAAACAAAAACCCAGTCAGGAAGAGGAACAAGAAGAGCCATCATGGAAAGATAAGCCCCTGCACATCATGTACCACCGGCAGGTTGAGGGAAGTGGCAGATATCAAGAAATTCTACCAGTGGAAAGAGTAAAAGATGAAAGGACAGCACTGATCAAAAGAGACAGTAGAGGACAGGGTCTACCACACAAGAAATGACCTAAGATGCATCTATGCCAAGTCCAGGGGATAAGTTTTAAGATCAAAGTGGGAGACGCATGTGCAAAAACCTGTGGGACCTCCAGATCCAGACTGGTGATAGTTAACCATCTGGTCGTTATGGTGATCAATGAACTGCAAAGGAGGGCAGCAATGATAGATGTAGCAAAGAAGTAACATCTAGATAAACGTGTATAAGAATCTTAAAAAATACCAGGAGTTGAAAGATGAAGCAGAGACGTTACAAGTTAGTTGTTTTAAGCGACAATGTGCTTCCATATACTATTTTTAAGTGTACAAGATATTTTAAAGATGGTTAAACATACATTTATTTAAGTTAAACAGTTGTGTTATGTTTTGTTAAATGAAAAAATATTTTAGCCAAAAGAACAATCAGTCCTGTATATCGGCCACTGTCTGCCCATATTTCTAAAGTTCAGCATTTGACGTAGAAAACTCACATCAGTGGGCCTTTAGTGTTGAGTCTGCCTGGATAATTTTGCCCTTGTTTGGATTAGTGAACCCCCCCCCGACCCCCAATAAATTCAAACTTGTTTTGAAAAAGTATTGAAGCTGTATGTTGTATAACATACAACAGAGTGACCAAAGAAAAGAACCTTTTCTCAATCAATGTACTGCAGTGAAGTCATTTTATGATTAACATTACCAGATTACTTTATAAGTTACCAACCTGTCAACCACCACCTTGAAACTCATCCTGACAAACAGAAAGTTAATAATTCTCTCACAGCTTGTAATACCTCCATATCCACTGTACATGGTGACTCTGATGGTCAGCACTGAGGTGTCTTTGGGGATGGGTCCACCTGTTTTCAGGAACAAACGCTTGCTTCTCTCTTCTAGTTGAGTCTTGATCACTATACTTTCTTTAAAAACATTATTTTCTCTACGTAGTTTGTTTCCATTCTTCTTTCAATCTTCTTGTCATTTGTTTGTTTGTTTCCTCAGATGTTTTGTTCAATAGACTAGTTTCCTGTTGTCTATACAAGGCTGGTTTTAGTTTTATCTAGTCCCACGGCCCTGGTCACAGTTGTTAATCCGTTCGCTTCTCCTGCTGATCCTTTCTCCCCCCAGCACTCTGATAAGAAGAGAGGAGGAGGGGGCTGGAAACAGGAAAAGGAAGAAGGCAGTCCTCCCTTCTCTTCTTCCCTGCTGACATCAGCCTTTTTTCCTGCCCCTCCCACTTATTGTTTGGAATAAAATGACGCAGACTGTTACACTTTTGCTTTTTTTTACCATTTGACTTCCACAGAAATATGTTTGCAATAACCTCTTCATTTAGCAACATTTCAGGTTTTACTTTTCAGATTACCCAATCAGCAAGCAGACATGAAGGTCAACCAGCTGGTTTACTTGCCCATTCAGAATTATTTTGGGCACAAATGAATTTCTTTAATTTTTGTAACCAATATATATAACCATATATATTAAAAAATCATAGTAGATTTTTAAAAAATAAACATATAGACTTATTGTAGTTATTTACTGTGAACATTTAGGGAAAACTGTGTAAATGGGCTTCATATTTCCACATGACACTTGTGTACTTGCCACCCCCCTCCTCAGGATCACTGATATCTTCAGCCTCAGATTCACATGGGTCTAAGGCACAAGGGCAACAGTTGTGTGCCTACAGTCCATATGTTTGAAAGAAAACAAACAAAAAATATAGTTACTATAAGATTGCTGCAGCAACAACCACAATACATCTCCTTAGAAATGCTCACGAGTTACCAAAATTTACACGTCTATCTAGCTTTGTGTGTGTATTTGTGTTAGTCAAATAGAGGGAGAGAGGGAGACATACAATAGAAATGTCAAAGCTGTATGATATATTAGAGCTGTGACCATAAATTAAAAAATATTGCTCACCATTCAAATAATTAGTGATCTGCATATCTGCATAGGTGGCTTCAGACAGCACTACCTCAAAAAGTATAAATAACACAGCTTAGGTATTTACACATCAAGAATCCTGACAAGCAGACAAACATTTTGTTGTATAATTTGTCTGTGTACTTAACAACACTACCATTTTCTGAGGAGCCATAGAGAACTATTTTCCTGGTCAAATTTATTTCCCTCAACTAAAATATGATTGTTGGGTGTTACTCCCCCTCTCCTCACAAGTGGGTGGCCGTAACATTGGGTTTAGAAATGATATATGAAAAGATCTTTTTCTTACCTGGATGTTAGCTCTCACTCATTGGCATTTCAGCAGAACACCAAGTTACTTCAGATTTTTTCAACAGTTTTCAAACAATGATATTTATGCACAGCAGGGTGGAGATAAATTAGTGTAAAAACTATTCACAAACTTGTACAACAAGATTTGTAAGTCCATCCATCCATTCTCTTCCGCTTATCCGGGGTCGGGTCGCGGGGGCAGCAGCCTAAGCAGGGAGACCCAAACTTCCCTCTCCCCAGCCACTTGGGCCA
>NC_051440.1:1503600-1518837 GCF_001649575.2 Kryptolebias marmoratus
GGGGTCTTTGGGCTGCACTTCGTCGGGTCCCTCACCTAGGACCTGTCTGCCTTGGGTGACCCTACTAGGGGCATGAAGCCCCTGACAGCATAGCTCCTAGGATCATTGGGACACTCAAACCCCTCCACCATGATAAGGTGGCAGCCCAGGGAGAGGAGATTTGTAAGTGTACAGTATTATTCACAAATGTGTAAGACAGTACATAAGTGTGTACCTCAACATTCACAAATGTGTAAAAAGTTTCTAAAATTTATACTATTCTGTGAATTCTGAATTTTTTAGACTAATTTATTTCCATACAGCAGTGCCACCCAGTGAATATAATCAGTGTCATATACACTATTCAATAAGGTGAATGAGGACTAACAGCCAGTTAGGTTTTTAGAGTTTTAAATACAGCATTTTGACAGCACAAAATAAGTCTAGCATAATGGTTGGTTAGGGTGTTAATAATAAGGGTGGTATTAAAAATATAAAAGTCACCAAAAGAATTCACTACTTAGGAACTAAATAGTTTTTGTATTGTTCTGTATATTCTAATATAGAGCTTGTTAAAAACGTTTGCTTTTAATGTCCCGACTTCCCCTTCCCCTAACCATACACATACACACACATTCACATTTTACGTATTACATTATCTGTGTTTAAGTCTGTCTGCCCAAATATATACAGTTGTATNATCACTCCCAGAAATACACACAAACATCATAGATTCAACATGATTTTCCTGAATTCTGATCAATTAATTTGAATTAAACACATGTCATAGCTGCTGAAGATCAGGGCTCTCAAGTTTTGATTTTTCTCTCCATCCTCTCAGCTGTTATATTGTAAATACTGATCAGTAAACAGCTGTAACTTGTTATTTATTAGTATTAGTAGCTTTAGCTAACCTGAACATTTCCAGGCCTCCTCTTGATGCTCAGACAGAACTTCCTGCTATCTTTCAACCACTTTGAAAAGCTTTCTTTCATGCCTGCATCTTTATCTTTCTGCCTCTTCGGTTTTCTGGCTCTCCATCTTTAGCTCTCTGTCATCAGATGACAACACGACTCACATGAAAACAATCGTGCTCCTGCAGGACAAGGGACGGGGACTAAATATGGGACTGTCCAGCCCAATGTGGGACGGTTGGCAAGTACGCAGTAACAACAGGTGGTGGGCATGTGTTTCAGTTGTCTGAAGTCTTCTAATCCTCCTGTACTTCACTTGTTTTAAAGTAATATGTGCCATCTGTAAAGATCACATTCATTTCACCAGTTTCCAGATCATATTAATCTCTACAGTCAGACATGTAAAACTGTAAGGAAAACAAAGCTTCGACATACAACGAGAGTAGATCTACACGATGCATAACACCCAAACATACGAGTCAATATGACAGCCATCCAACCCTCCAGCTCTTTACAGCAGGACTGTTCCCCACAGGAAGACAAAACCCAAAGACACATTTATAAATCAAACTAGAGGACTGGGATTTTCTGTTAGAATGCAGTATGAAGTGCTGAATGACTATGCTGAAATTTGCAGAAGCTGAAATTGAGCAGAACACTAGTTGCTAAAAGAAGCATAACACTGGCTAAAATCTAACAGTAGCAAAAAGCTAGGAAGAAGCTGAAAACAGCAAAAGGCTAACTAAAACTAAACATAAAAATAGGTAGCTAAAAGTTCATCTTATGTTTAGAAAAGGATATACGGCCACTTAGCTCAAATGTAAAACACAATGTTCTACAAGATTTCACATTGTATCATCTCAACTTGCACAAGATTTGTAACCATTCATACCATAAAATTAACTGAGTAATGGCCATAGACATGCATCCAATGATTACTTTCTGAATGTCAAATTTAATTCTGTCCAGTTGTTCATAAGATATTTTGCTAACAGACAAAAAGGGTTGACCAAAAGAGTTAATGCCAAATTTTTAAACCTTCAAGGTCAGAGCCCATTTTGGCTGTTATTAAATACTTTGGATTTTGTCTTTATACACTTAATCAAACCATACCCGTGTTTGGTATAATTTCTTTCAGCACAACTTCACTCATATTTTTTCTTTTCTTTTACTTTAATCTACTTTATTAACAAATTAGGACTCAAAATACTCAACAATCATCAATTCCGAATTGAAAAACATACTATGTATTATAATAAAATCACAAATATACTCAATGAACTGTTTTGGATCTTGAAAAAGTAAACATAGCTTGCAATTGAAATTCAGTGAAACTAAATGCAGATATTTATTATAAAAATATATATTTCTAGACATGTTTTACCTTGCCATCTATATTTCTTTAAGATAAACCTTGTTCCAATTTACACAGAAAATACACAAGTGCTTTGTATTTCAAGAGTTCCAAATAATGCAAAGGTAGCATAAGAGGTAAAATTAAGGACTAATTACACTAAATACAAATACTTCACATCATATGCAATAAGCAGATTTTTTTGTTTTTAATTTATGCAACTCTATAAAGCAGTTTCCATTTCACAAAGGCCCTAAACTGGATCAAGGCAGTTTTTTGCCTTGGCCACAATATTTTCATCATCAGCTAATTCCTTGCTTCGGTGATAATGAACCTGGTTCTAAATAACTTGTCATACAATGATGTTCCCTTGTTCTCACTACTTTTTTTGTCATCCTCTGGGTAACTGGGGTGGATGTACCAAAGCCAAGTACTGAATTTATCTCACGCCATCAAGCTGGCTAGAAACGGCACAAAGATAATTGTGTTTCATTTTCAATAATACTTGCTGCTCAGCAGTGACACCAGCAATGTGTATATATAAGGAGTCCAAGAAACTGGCATTGCTCCTCCACTTCAACATCAACCAATTTGTACTTCTTCCCCATTTCATTCTGGTGTTCCTTCAGAGGTTTTGCACTGTGGATGGGGAGAAGTACGGCTGGAACAGGCCCAGAGGTGAACAGGCTGCACTGGTGTCTACCTGGCCTCCTGGTGTTCCCTGTGGCACGAGCGAGCTGACTTGTAGGCCAGAGTTGAATCCTGCTCTCCAGAGCTCTAAAGGTCCCGGTCCACTCTACTCCGCTTGCTTTGCACGCATTTCCACTGGCATTTGTTTGAGGACGGCCCTGCTTTTTTGGTCCCTGCTTCGGAGTAGGGCCAGCCCGGCAGCACTGCTTTGGTGGGTGGCGCAAGCTTAGCTCCTGTTCACTCATTGGTCGTGGGTGTGACCAGATGCAAGCATAAAGAGCGAACGGTAGGAATATAAACAACAGCGTTAGTTTACCCTGCAATGTTTATGCCATCTGTCCCCCACCTGAAGGCGCTGTAAAGCCTGAAATCTCCGGAGGATAACAGCTGTCATACTCCGTGTAACAATCGTGGCATCCAGAGCATTTCTTCCACTGCGCC
This sequence comes from Kryptolebias marmoratus, assembly GCF_001649575.2. NCBI lineage: Eukaryota > Metazoa > Chordata > Actinopteri > Cyprinodontiformes > Rivulidae > Kryptolebias > Kryptolebias marmoratus. Next base: position 1,506,979 of record NC_051440.1, read on the forward strand.
TCTCTTCCTGAAGTCACAGGAGAGTCCCCAAAAGTTTAAAAAACAGCAACAACACAAGGCCAACATTGTCCATAGCGCTTCCGTTGTTTACACAACTTGCGCCAAGTTTTCGTAGCGTGCATCCCCCCCCTCCCACAACACCAGGAGGCATTCCTCTGCTATCGACCAAACTGGCCGGTGTAGACGCGATGCATTCTTTATAGAGCCGAGCAGAGTAGAGTGGAGTAGAGCGGGACTTCTGAATTAGAGCCCGTGTAAAAGGGGCAATAGTCCCCAAGCCAGACAAGGCGCAACCCTCAGTCTCTGGGGCCGTGCCGGCCATGGAGCGAAGTCGGGTAAAGCTGGTGGATTACCCTCCACTAGGTAACCCCTTGGCCTGGGCTGCCAACCCAGAGCCGCTGCTGGGGACAGCAGTGGTGAAGATGCTGAGGGGGCTGTGACTGTGCAGACTATTTGCGTGCCAACGACTCCTATTCTCCAGTCTGTATTTGGCCAGCGCTAATTGCTTAATCACCCGCAAGGGCTCTGACCAGTATGATTGCAGTTTATTTTGCAGATGAAGCCATTTGATCCTGACCCAATCCCCTGCAACCAGTGAGGGGGTCTGCACTCGGTGCGTGGCATCAAACCTGTCTTTCATCCGAGCCTGTGAACCCTTTACCTGACTTCTGACCTTCTGGAGCCCTGAGCTCCCACGTGCAGGGGCTGGCTCAGCTCTCAGGCACTCCAGTGGTTGCTTCAGTTTGCTCCCGATCATTAACGCTGCTGGTTACGCTCCTGTGGTGGAAGGCTTGGATGACCGGATGGTCAGGAGAGTTTGGTTGAGAGTGTCGCTAAAGGTTCTCCCTTCCTCCACACAGGCTAAGATTCCATTTTTGAGAGTTTTATTCAGTTTTTCCACTCCGCCATTGCTCTCTGGGTGATACACTGCCATCCTGATGTGCTTGATGGACCGCACTATGAGGAACTCTGTGAACTCCGCTGAGGTGAACTGGGCCCCATTATCCGTTGTGACAACACTGGGGAGGCCCCAGTGCCCAAACAGATTGTCCAAGCAATCTATGATGGTGTGTGCAGTGATGGAGCTCAGTTAGCAAACCTCAGGCTACTTCGAGTGAAGATCATGAACAACCAGCAAGTAGCAAGCATGAGCAGGTGCCCTGTCAAGTTCCCCACATATATCAACCTGAATATGTTCCCAAGGTGAAGATGGCCAAGGGGTTGGGGTGAGAGGAGCTGTGGCATGCTGGCCAGTTTGCCCACTCAGAAGGCACCAATCACAGTTATGCACCAGCTCCTCAACATCAGAGTCAATACAGGGCCACCACACCGTATCACGGCAGTGCTGCTTCACCTTGACCACCCCCACGTGCCCCTCATGCGCCATGTGTAGTACTCTGGACCTGAGATTTTCTGAAATGACTGCCTGGTGGCCACGAGCTAGGCACACTGTCACCCAGCAGGAGAGCTCGTTGCAGAAACAGTAATAGAGAAGCACCCTGTCATCCACTTTGGTAGGCCACCTATCCTGCACATAGGTGCAGAGCATTGTGAGTGTCTCGTCCGCAGCTGAGGCCTGCTGCAGCTCTGCCAGGGTGACTATTAAACTGAGGGAGCCATGCAGGATGTGGACCCAGTCTTCGTCGCTCTCTGTATCTGATGTTACTCCACCCATCTCCTTTGTCATTGACACAGCTCTTGACAGGAGATTGGCCACCATGTTGGCCCGCCCAGGCATTAACTCCAAGCTGAAATTGTACTGATTTAGCCTGTCAGCCCACCGCAGCAATCTCATGGGCCTGTGCCTGTACATTGTGTATATTATTGTGTACATACACACACACGCACGCACGCACGCACGCACGCACGCACACATTCATATATATATACATACATACATTGCCAAAAGTATTCGCTCACTTCCCGTCACATGCATACAGTATGTATTTAAGAGACATCCCATTCTTAATCCATAGGGTTTAATATGATGTTGGCCCACCCTTTGCAGATGTAACAGCCTCAACTCTTCCGGGAAGGCTTTCCACAGGTTTAGGAGTGTCTATGGGAATTTCTGACCATTCAGCACATTTGTGAGATCAGACACTGATGTTGGACAGAAAGCCTGGCTCACCTCTAATTTATCCCAAAGGTGTCTATCAGGTTAAGGTCAGGACTCTGTGCAGACCAGTCAAGTTCTTCCACATGAGACTCGCTCATCCATGTCTTTATGGTGCGCAGTCATGGTGGAACAGGAAGGGGCCATCTTTAAACTGTTCCCACAAAGTTGGGAGCATGAAATTGTCCAAAATGTCTTGGTATGCTGAAGCAGTCAGAGTTCATTTCAGTGGAACTAAGCGGCCGAGCCCAGCTCCAGAAAAACAATCCCACACCATAATCCCCCCTCCACCAAACTTTACACTTGGCACAATGCAGTCAGACAAATACCGTTCTCCTAGCAACCGCCAAACTCAGACTTGTCCATTGGATTGGCCAGACAGAGAAGTGTAATTTGTCCAGAGAACAGGTCTCCACTGCTCTAGAGTCCAGTGGCGGCGTGCTTTACACCACTGCATCTGACGCTTTGTATTGTATTGCCCTTGGTGATGTAAGACTTTGATGCAGCTGCTCCTTAATGGAAACTTACATTAAGCTCTCTGCACACTGTTCTTGAGCTAATCTGATGGCCACATGAAGTTTGGAGGTCTGTAGATATTGATTCTACAGAATATCTGTGACCTCTGGGCACTATGCTCCTCAGCATCCACTGAGCCTGCTCCTGAGAGCAACCCATTCTTTCACAAATGTTTATAGAAGCAGTCTGCATGCCTAGGTGCTTGATTTTATACACCTGTGGCCATGGAAATGATTGGAACACCTGAATTCAGTGATTTGGATGAGCAAGTGAATAGTTTTGACACACACACACACACTATAAGCTATAGCTATAAATATTCAGAAGTTTGCCTTACCTCTCATCGCAGTAGATAAAAGACAGATCAGTCACTTCATCATCCTTAGCTCTACTTCTCTCCTTCTCCAATGATGAGGTTAAAATAAGCTCATGTTCTGCCTGTTCCTCTCCAAAAAAAAAAAACCTCGATTTACATTCAGTACACACATCTCCTAAAACACTACGTGTTATTGAGCTTTTCTTTTCTTCTCTTTCAAACACTCTCTCTTGCTCCTGATAAAACAGTCCATCTTCGCACTATGAACTCCTGCAGTTGACTTCTAGTTTAACAATGTTTACGCCTCAACCGGATTGGGTCAGACCTCTCAGGTAAATTCATCACATAGTCTCAGCAGATTCAACCACTTTCTTCCGTTTTGTAAAATGCCAAAAAAAAGACAAACATATTGAAAGAAATGCAAGGCCGGCCTTCACCTCCATTCCACTTTTACACTGGGATAATTTTTTTATACTATCAAATTGAAATTATCAAATTTCTGGTTTTACATGTATTATCAAAATCTGCACTTTTAAGTGAAGTTGACAGAAGCACTCCAGGTACTTTAAAAACACCATGTGATCTGATGACACCAGCATAATCAGTCTTTTGATAGTTAAGCTGTCAGAAGGGGGAAAGACGGAGGCGAACCCACTACGCAGATTCATAGTAAAAATTAAAGAAAACAATTTATTTAACTTAAATAAACAAACAAAAAGGCTGGCGTGGCAGCAAAACTAACATTAACAAAATACAAAAACAAGGGACCGGGCATGGCAAGACAAGAAGACAAACAGAATGATCCAGTGGTGTGTGGGAGAAATGACCGGGTTTTTAATCAGGAGGTGATTGGAAAGTGGGCACAGGTGAAGCAATTAACAAGACTAGAGACAGGTGTAGATGGGCGTGGCAGAAAGGCAAAAGAGTGACTGGGGAGGAGTGAATAGTGACAGCAAACATGAACAGGAAAAACTAAACTGAAACAATAACTCAAACAGAAACAAGATAATAATAAAAAAAACAAACCAAAAATACCAAAACTATGACATAAGCAAAGATCTTGTGTAATGTGTAGCACTCAGATTATGAGTTGGGGATGACTCTCAACTGCTACCACACCAAATATTATCTTAATATCTATAAAACTAACAGAGTTGTAACCGTGTTTATGTTTGCTAAGGTTGATTTGCTGTGGCAGCCATCTTGAATCAGACTGACTCCAGAACTTAATTAGTTGTAGACATTTATCCGATTACTTTCTTAGAGGCTCAATAAAAAACTGTCCAGTTGCTTGCAGCTTTAATAATTATTATGTTCATTTTAGCTACACAGTGGAGCAGTTGTTGGAGCTGTCACCTCACAACATAAAAGGTTGCTGGTTCACAACCTGGTTGCAGCCTTTCTGCATGTGTTTTCTCCAGATACTCCAGTTTCATTCCACAGACCAAAAACATGCATGTGAGGTGAATTAGTAACTAAATTGTCCTTAGCAGTGAGTGAGGGTGTGAATGATTGTCTGCCTTGTTTGTCTCTATGTGTCCCTGTGATGGACTTGTGTTCCCTTACAAATGTGGAAATGTGGGAATCACATGTGACTTTCATGGGATTTTTTTGTAAGGGTTGTCCGGGTGTATCCCACGTCTCACACAATGATCAGTCGCTGGACATAGGCACCAGCTCCCTACGATCCTGCCGTGTCTGGATGACTTTCTTTTTATCTTTATTAATTTTTTGTCTTGTTTACAGTTTCAGGAGGATAGGCTAAAGAACTACAGTAATAAGTTATTTTCAGGAAAGAATGTGTTTGAGCATTGGCACACCCTAGAGGAACAAACCTTGTACTGTATAATACCATACTAGTTGTTAAAACAAATTATTTTAATCTAGTGAAGTACGGTAAGCTTGGTAATGAGCTGACAGACTGTCCTAGTTTTCTAAGCCCCGTATGACTGACTTTGTGTATGTGTGCATGTATTGTGTGTGTGTGTGTTTGTGGACTGGAAGTGGGGACTTTCCAGTTAATCTCCAGCTGGCTAGTAAGCAGCTTAACTGTCACTGGAGTGCTGCAGGCCAATTACTAACTTGTGGCAAGTTTAATATGGTTCAGAGTCACACATCACCACACCGCTATAAATAAACTTAACAATGAAACTCATTGTAAACTAAACATAAAGTTTAATTTCTGTTCCTGTTTGGATGGTGGCCATCTTGAATTGAACTGAGTAAAAAAAGTTAATCAGTTGTAGATGCTTGTGCAATGATTGCTTTCTGAAAGTTGAATTAAAATCCAACTAGTGGGTTATGAGATAATATAACTGTACTACACATGCACACACAGAAGAGTGCAAAAAATCTTATTGCCCTTTCACTTTGGACAATAAAAGCTTTTCAAAGCGATTAAAGAGTAACAGTAGCAGCAGTAAAACAATACTATTTAATGACAAACTAACCCATCAATGACTGGGCTTCCTTCATTCTGTTGTTTTCTTAAGTCTAAAAGAAGAAACAGGTTCAGCAAAGACCAAAATAGTTGTTCTTCTTAATGTAACATATGATTACTAGAGTGGCTCACTTCTACATGAGTCAATAAGTTACGGTATGTTTAACTGCATGGACACAGATTACCGTGTGTTCAGCTGAGTCAGAGGTGTGATAATGGTAGTGACTTACCCAGTGTCTTTTCAAAAGGTTAAACTTACGTGTATTTATAGTTGATGACCACTTCAGTGTTTCTGACCACCTTACATCACTGCAGAAAAATACTATTTATCAAAAAAATTTCCCCCATAAACTAGTCAGGCTTTTTAAAGCTATCTCAGCCTGAAATATAAATATCAAATATAAATGACTTTTTAATTTTTAGTTTCTTAAGGCTCTTTAATTTTACAAAACTCCACTATTCAGTTTTTGTTTTTTAATCGACAATTTATTTATTTTATGGCAATTTTTGAAAAAGTGGTTTTTTTTCTGCATTAGGAAGCCTAAATGGTGTAGATCTGATGGTGCAGCCCAAGTGGGTCCTAGCTCCAAATAAAATCTAGAATCAGACTATTGACCTTTCGGAAATAAACTAATAGGTGCAAAATTGGAATACACTGAAATAGATATAAGAAGTGAGGGAAGATATTCATTTTGACAGCATTAATTCTAGTAGCCACAGAAAGATTTAGGAGAGACCATGGCACGAAATAGTTTCATTTGTGTCAGCAAAGAGAGAAATTTTTTTTTATAAAGATTAACCATTGTATCAGTTATGTACACTCCAAGATAGAAAAATCTGAATTGGATATTCTGAATGGCAGATTATTGAGCAGATGCTCTTTTACCTTTCTGTTAACAGCAAATACCTCACCTTTGCTAAATTTAGGTTTATATCCAGAAATTTTACTAAATGCATCTCGAACTGAAAGGACAGCAGGAATAGAGAGTGACAGGTCAGACAGGAGTATCAAAAAGTCTTCAGCAAAGAGGGCCGCCTTCAACTCCACACCATTTCTAGTTGGGCTGGATGTATCCGAATGAAACGGTTAAGCAATGGACAGAGGCTTCATTATAATGGAAAATAAAAGTGGAGTTAATGGGCATCTCTTCCCTGTAAAGTGGTGTAACTGAAAATTTTCTGAATTTTTGATACCATCAACTCAAAATCGGTGACAAGTTTAGGTTATCTATCATTACCTTGATGTGCCGCAGCAAATTCTTATTAGCATCCCACTTTTCAGGGAAGTCTAGATCCAAGGTCTGGAGGCATGGTCTTCCTCGGCCGGCCCTGGCAGACTCATTTTTCATCCACAGACTCAACATTTATCCAGGTATGACTCAGAGGATGTAGAGTTTCTGGTAACTCTTCGAAAATATTTAGCTGTGACAAGTGATGGACAGACTTCAAGCATCATTCAAAATATATTATAAGCATTATTATTTTACATTAATATTTATCATCTGCATGGTTTTTAGACATGGGCAGTTGGGGCTGTGGCCTTAGATCAGGGGTGTCCAACCCTGGTCCTTAAGGACCACTATCCTGCATGTTTTACTTGTTTCTCTGCTCCAACACATCTGATTTTAATCAATGGGTGATTAACAGGCTTCTGCAAAACACGAAGAGGTAATTTAACCATTGTGAGCGAGACCTTTAAGGCTAGTTTCATTCAAACTGTTTATGCAGCATTCTTGACTTATTATTTTGTGTGGGTGTATTAAACATTATGTGGTTAACATAACCTGCCTGCCTCCTTGTCCAGCGTTTAGGTCCTCCTTATTATTCATCAGAGCCACAACAATAAACATTGAATGAGCGGGTTTAACCAAAAATGGTTAGTTGAGCCAAAATTCAGCAGGTGGCTTTACAAGACCGAATATGGTAAACATGTTTTGTGCTTAGTGAAAATATTATTCTTGTTTAACAGTAAAATGATGCTATTAAATTCAGCATTAGATATGCACAGTACAGTACAGCATCTGTCTGTTTGTCAGTGTTGTCTGTTGTTATTCATTGGCCTTGACGTGAGACGTGTGTTGGTGCCTTGTTTGCACTTATCATTTATGTTAATTAAATTTCTTTTATAAATGTGACTTAAATTAGGATTTAAATTAGATGCAATCAAGTACTGTTTATTTTAATTGTATTTTTGTTTAAAAAAGGATTTCAAAAGTACCTTTTTGTAAAACTGTAGTTGTGTACATATATGGCACAAATATCTTACAATATCAAATAATAAATAGCCATATTTTTGACTTTCTGTCAACTTTAATCTTTTTTTTTACTAAATCACGGTCGACCGGCGGTCAGCCAGAGATCGGCCGGCAAACGGCCACCTACCTCCGAGCTTAGCCCCTTTTCTGGGGGAAACCCTGCACAGGCAGCATAAAGTACATGAGACAAAGTTTGAAAATGAGTTATTTAAGCCTTTATGTTTTTCTTTATAAATAAATACAAGGACAGAATCAGATGGGTGAGCACAGTGTCTATTTATCTCTTTGTATCGGTTTCATGCAACATGTTAGCTCAGGCAGGATAATCAGTTAATTAGGTCATCAAACAGAGAGAGTCCTACAAAACAACAATGGGCTCATTGTACATTTCACTGAGAGCAACATTTGGAGAGAATGCTTATGAGTTTGAGAGAACATTCCCACAGATAGCCTGAACAAAACTTTCTCACCTATTAAAGTGACATTAAAATCATTTCTTTTGGGAATCAAGCAAACAACTCTTTGTATTTGTTTTGGATAGCAAAGTACTGCCATGAAATGTGTGGCATTTTATTTTAACACCATGCTGAATGTTATCATGTCATAAAAATATAGACAACGTAAGTTATAATTTATGCCTTTTAAGTAATTTTCAGAAATCTTAAAAACAAACAAACAAACAAAAAAGACTATGAACATCACGTGATCTTCATTTTAAATAATTTTTCAATCCATCTAGATAAAATAAATAAAAATGTGGAGTATCTTAGCTGTTCCTAGGACTGTGGTCTTCTGCACAGAGGACTCTGAGGTTGTTCCTGGGAACCGTTGGAGCCACTCTTCCAGTTTGGGGGTCACAGCACCGAGTGCTCTGATGACCACTGGTACCACTCAGTCCTTGACTTTCCACAGCTTCCCTATTTCCTCTTTCAGTCCTTGGTATTTATCCAGCTTCTCGTGCTCCTTCCTGATGTTACAGTCACTTGGGACTGCTACATCTATCACCACTGCTGTCTTCTGTATCTTATCTATCACCACAATGTCTGGTTGGTTAGCCATCACCTGTTTGTCAGATCTCACAGTATTTTAGCCCTGCCACTCTCCACCACCTTAGGTGGAGTGTCCTACTTTGACTGTGGGACTTCCAGTCGATATTCGAAACAGATATTCTTGTACAGTATTCCAGTAAACAGGAACGTTCCATGTACACTTTGCCTGCCTGCATCTTACATCCCGCTATAATGTGCTGGACTGTTTCAGGTGCATCTTTACACAGCCTGCATCTTGCTGGACTTGGAGTGAAACTCTGCATGCATTGGGAGGAGTTTGGTCTTTTCATGTCAGTGGCTCCCATCTCCTCCTTTGGCCAGGTTATTACACCAGCAGGGTATCTGATGATGGGCACTGCATGTGTTGATGGCTTGAACTTTGTTCTTTCCATTCAGCTGGCTCTTCAGGACCTACCTTACTCTGTAGGTACTTTGTTGTGGCTGACTTCCTTGTGGTCTCATCCTGGTTGCCATTTGTCTGCGAGATTCCAAGGTACATGTAGCTGTCTTGGACATTTGCAATGTTGCCTTAAGGTAAGTCATCCCCTTCAGTTGTGATCACCTTTTAGGGTTTCCCCCAGAAAAGAGGCTAAGCCCGGTGGTAGGTGGCCGTTCGCCAGCCTACGGCCGGCTGACCGTGATTTAGTAAAAAAAAAAAGATTAAAGTTGACAGGAAAGTTGAAAATATGGCTATTTATTATGTGATATTGTAAGATATTTGTGCCAAATATTTACACAACTACAGTTTTACAAAAAGGTACTTTTGAAATACTTTTTTAAACAAAAATACCAGGCTTATAATACACTCGTGGAAACACTGGCTTGCCTTGATAACAGTTTTTACATTCCATTAGGTATTTTAAGTTGAGTTGAGTTGTAGATGTACAGGCAGTGATTAGTTTCTAAGTGCTTCATTCAAATCCATCCAATGGTTTATGAGATATTTTGCTAACAGTATGTAACAAAAAGGTTTATGTTAAAACACAGCATTTGATTGAAGAGTATTAAAAGAAGTTTCAAATGATATCCAGCTTATCTATTCGGATTAACAAATTTAAAAGTTATAGTATTTAAAAAAAGAAAATCTAAATTTTGGGTCCCGATTTACCATTGTGCAGTCTGAAAAGTTGTCATCAGTCAGAAAAAGTGGCTAAATTCTGCAATTTTGTAATTTTTAGTTATTGCTGTGAAACCTTCAGCAAATGTTCTTTAATGAATGATCAGAATTTTATGGCTTTGATTAAAATAATAATAAAAGCAATTATCTGTTCTATTAAATACTTAATAATAAACCTCTAGTCACCCTAAAGTTTGAGTTTGTTACACGGGAATTTGTACTGTCAGTATACTGTCATTCGACATTGTCATTTCAACATTATGTTAAGAATCAAAACAAAGGTATGTGCTGACAGATCAAACTGGATGATTTTTGGGATACATGTCATTGAAAACAAACCAAAAGTCAGGATTGTTGAAAAAGTATTTTTGCTCCTTCCGCAAAAATCAAACAGGTTTTGTTGGAGTAAAATTTCCAAAATAATCCCAGGACTCTCTAAACATAGGGTAAACAACTAGAAGACTAATTAAATTCTGGGCACTTTTCCTATTTATGATCAATGCACATTCCTATTATTCCAACCCACGAACCAAGGATATATACATTTTTAGAGGATGGTCCTGTCAGGTATTAAAATCACGAATTCAGTGGTTTGAACCAGTCATGCAGCACAGAGAGGAACAGACCGAACAGACAGGGCTGAGTCCAACAGGTAGATGTTGCCTCGATACACACAGAACATTATCGCCTTCATAACACCGTCAACATCTACTCAGACAGGCGGGTAAACGGATCTGGAGGGGGAACACAACTCCATTCAACACCGGTTCTTCGTCTTGTTGCGTGAAAGACAAAACCGGGCAGAACCAGGCGAACACAGTTGGACGCGACACAGAACTTATGTTAAACGGAGCAAATCATGACTCGAGAGGACGAAACATGGTGCGACAGCATGAAAAGAAGTCACGTACATACTGTCTCCTGCGTCCTCTAAGCTGACGCCGGTCTGTGTCCTGTGTCCTCTCGTCCTCTGAGCTGACAGCGGTCTGTCTCCAGTGTCCTCCTGTCTGTCTCCTCCTCAGAGAGGAGCTGTGCAGCAAAACGTGCCGCTCTCCTGTCGGTCCATCTTCTCCTGCTACATCCACACAGCGTCCATCTCACCTCCGGCAATCTCCCACCTGCCGGTGATGCGCAGTGGGGAGCGCGCCTGCCGAGCTCTATGGCGTTACTTTTGTGCCACCAAGTTGAGCGCGCAGTGACACTGATTTGAGAGTACAGACCGCTCAACTCTGACAAACTGCTCGCGCTCGGCTCTCTCTCTGCTCGCGCTCGGCTCTCTCTCTGCTCGCGCTCGCCTCTCTCTGCTCGCGCTCGGCTCTGACAAACCGCTTGCTCGCTCTGCTCTCTCTGCACTCACAACCCAAAGTTGTATGTAAATGAGCCACATGTTCTATTGTCTCCCTCTATTTATACCAGAATGAGTCGAATACAATGACAAGTTTTCATCATCCCCCTGGTGAGAAAACATTTCTTGAAATGAGACAATTTTTTTCTTGTTCTAAATCTTTATTGAAGTTCAAAACAAAAGAAGGTACACGTTGTACAACAGCTGAAAATCTGCAGAATTTAACTTGCACAATAATATACGTAATTAATAACTGCTTGCTTTGCCGTTACTGTATGTCCAGCACAGGCAACAGTCATCAATTTAGGTGAAGTCGGTTATCACCTGAAAGAAAATGATGCATTATCTCATAAGGGATAGCACTAACAAAGTAGCCCACTTTGGTTTGTTTTGAAGCAAGACGGGGGGATGGTGACCTCTGGTTGACCTAAAAAATCATTTTTAATATCTCAGAAACCAAAGCTGCACAAACGAAAATTTTAACGGCAGAAACGAAGCACTAACCACTCAGACTATTTGCTGTATTTTTTGACGTGTGTGGGGTGTTCACTAGTTAAAATAAATAAACACTTATAATAATAAACACAATACAGGAAACTGTCAACATTGTGGAAGAAGGGAGACAATAGAACATGTTATTTTAGAGTGTAGAAGGTATGAGAAAGGAAGGAGAATATTTTTGGAGGAACTTATGAAAAAAAAAGA
>NC_051440.1:1521154-1521720 GCF_001649575.2 Kryptolebias marmoratus
ATATATATATATATATATATATATATATATATATATATATTTTAGATGTCTGGAATTCACCCACATACGGGTGACTGGCATCTCTTTTTTGTTGTTGTTAATCAAGGCAACAGGGAACTCTGACAACTGCGGAGCCCCTCGGGGGTCATGGTCGAAATAAATGTTGAGGTTTGAGGAATCTCTCCCTTCAGTGTAGTAATCCGTGCGCACTGATTTAATATCCGTTCCGTCTGTTTTTCCCAACCCATCCCATCAGGAAAAGAAACACTGGGCACGGCTTTGGGCAGCAGTACTTTCCCCAGAGCAAATGGATGAAAAGAAGCATATGTAGATACTTTCCTGCAGTCACGCCATCCGAGCTTCAGACTTCTTAAAAACATTGTTGCCCTTCTACACGGTTCTTTACGGTGCATTCAGTTACAAGTTGTAACTGAATGGAAATTAGAAAATGGGAAATTAGAACCCGCCACTGGCCAAATGCGGGTAAATATTTGAAGTGGCGGGTGAATTTGATCAACACACACGCCACTGTGGCGGGTTGGCAATTTGAATAGAAAAGGTGTTAT
>NC_051440.1:1521820-1525035 GCF_001649575.2 Kryptolebias marmoratus
AACAACCTCTCTTCTTTTCTACTTCGTTCTCTTCCTGATCCTCTACTACCACGTACTGGAGTCCATTCACCAAAATCCATTTCATCAACTCCCTCATCCTCAACTTGAGTCGCCATAGCAGTCCAGTCACAAACCAGTTTATGCCAACCGCCAAGATCAGCTATCTCTGTGTCAATCCTGCTCTGTCAACTCCGCAAGCTTCTGGCATCTTCCTCCTCCGCTTCCCGCCCAGCCGGAGGCTTAAATGCTGGATCTGCTTATCAAGGTAACCAGGTGCAGCTGAGGAAGGATAAGTTAGTAGCGCCGCCCACAGGCGGAGCTAACTCCAGATCCTCACACTATGTCCTTTGATTGTTGAGTTAAGTTTTATACTGCTAGGGTTGAGTCTTTCCTGTCTGCATCTCAAACTGAAACGAAGATGGTTCCTGTAATCATCAAGCTTCCTTGACATCTTCTCAAACTCCCGCACTACTCATAGAGTGTCCTTCCCAAAGTGCGTGGCAATATGCTGGTGTAGACTCTCAGTCATCCAGGCCATGGTAAATTTTAAAAAAAACCCGGTCATCTCCTCCACTTACTCACTGGTTCATTTGTCTTTTTCCCTGATGTCTGGTTCTGCTCGTCTCCTGCCCTTGTCTGTTCGGTTTTTGGATTTAGTTTGTTTAGTATTTAGTTTTCTTTGTGCTTCCACGTCAGCCTTTGTATTTGATTCTTATATTTTAATAAATTAGTTTTCTTCTTTTATCATGAGTCTGCGCTCTGGCTTTGCCTCCTTTTCCCCACATCATGACACAATCCCTGCTTTTCAAATTGTCAGTATATTGTCTGTGGTCAGTGACTGCCCAGTGAAGGTCAGTGTGATTGTGCAAAATGAAAACTCTAAAAGGACGTGTGTCTTTCAGGGGCAACATTATTGTGCAGCAAAAAAAATTTGGAGAGATGACTTATCAGGGCTGGTCTTCAAAAACTACTTCATAAATATTTTGTTCACATACCACCTCAGGCATTATATCTCCATATAATGGTAGAACTTTAACAAATTGTAATAGAGTCTGGCCGCAGAAATGAGGCACCATCTGCAGGTCTCCTTAAAACTATGTCCTGGCATCAATGGGAGCAGAAAAGGAGAGGTAACAAAATAATTATTTTCCAGATTATGATGGAGTAGTAAACTGATGAAGTTCTTCAAAAGGTCCTCCTTCATCCCAAGGATATCATGCTGTGGTTCAAAAAAGCATCAACATCTTTCATCAGTGGGCAAAAGAGGACATAGTTTACCTTGATGCAACCGGACGTCTTCTCAGAAAGTCTCAAACCAGTCTTGGTTAATTTTGTGTATGAGCTGGTATTCAAGAGCCCATAAAAATACTCTTCCCCATTTTCTTTTGCCACATACATCACCTGTGACCACACTACTGCCTCCACAAAATTTTTTGAGTGCATTCCAAACTGCACAATATTAATATAATATTCTGACAGGAAAAGGGACTTAAGGACTTAAGTCTGTCATGACTCATGTTTCTAGATTGTTTTCACATCACACCTTGCCTGTTTCTATGAATGATTTTCCATCTCACTGCACTCTTTACCCATGACTACTCAGTCTCTTAACCATGCTCACCTGTGCCTGTCTAATTATCCCCACCTGTATTCTCCAGGATAGAAGCTCCGTCCAGCCACATCCCAGGTGCCAGATTATGTGAAGCTACGTGTAGATGAAATCTAGCATTTTCAAGCCAAGCTAAATCACAGTGATCACAATCCTGTTTTCTGCCTTTTGAACCTGTACTCTTTTGCCTGCCCCTGTCTGATTTTGTCCAATAGACTCTGATTTAATGTTACTGACCCTCACCTGACTTCTGACTCCTCTTTGCCTCCAGACATTTTGTAACAGTCTGCTAGTGGATCCATTGCAACAGAACCAAGACTGTTTCTTTAACCATGCTTAGTCATGAATAATTTTCACTTACCTGAATGCAATAACTAAAACATTTGATTCTAAAACTACATAATTTATCATGTCCCTGTGTGATATCGGGCTGCTGATTCATCTCCTGACATTAACTATTTTAAAGCTCCTTTAACCTGCAGTGTGTTTTCAGAGTGTCCTGTACCAAGCCTGGTTTGGGATTTTGGAATGATTTAGATAGTGAACAGGGTAGAAAACATCTCAGTTCTAGCCTTGTTGACCAGATTGTTTTTCTGAAAAAATAAAAAAAAGTACAGAAGCACCACCTACAAATATAGACTGATTCAAATAAATATCTTTCCACTCAAATAATACTATCAACATAAACAAAAGGTTATAAAGAAAAACAAAAAGACAGAAGAAAACATTCCACTTTTATTGAGTGTAATATTTTAAAACAAAACATGCTAATAAAATAATCACTAAACTGGAATTATTTGTCTCATTGTTCTTTAAAAACAGGTAGATGTTTTATGTTATTTTATTAGTTTTTTTTCTCCTATTTTCTATGCTTTGAGCTGGGTTTATTTCCTTATTTAGTTTAGTTATTTGTTTTAGTTTTGTGATGGAAAATCAAAGGATTTCATTACTCAGCAGTGGCGTCACTAGGCCTGTTTTAGGGGGGCTGAAGCCCCCTAAAATGTTTTCAAGCCCCCCTAAATAATTTTGGTGTCAAAAAAAAAATATATATATATATATTTTTTTTATATATATATATATATTTTTTTTTTCAAAAAAAAAAAAATATATATATATATTTTTTTACAAAAATTCAATATAATGTGGCCAGAATATGAATTTAAATAAATAACCATATATTATTTAATTATTAACTCAAATATATAATCATAAATCTGTCAGTTTTCTTTTTCTTTACAGCGTAAGGTAGAGATCCTCTTTGGTGCTTCGTTATCAAATCCATTCCGCTTGTTCATATAGAGTACTCCCTCACCACATGAAATCCAGTCCATGTTTTCCCTACAAACTTCGTTATCCGATTCATTCCACTTGTTCATATAACATACTCCCACACTACATGGATTCCAGTCCACGTTTTCTCTGCAACCGTGATACCAGAGTGCTAGCAAGTTTACAAGCAGAGCCAGCTAAGAGCAGCAAGAACATTCAGTGAGCAGACCAGGAGAATGTTCAGTAAAAAATGAACATACAAAAGTTTTTCAATAAAGTAAGTATTAATCATCACTGCTTTTGTAAAATATATAAAGAGTAGGTGCATCATGGACTG
>NC_051440.1:1526177-1530468 GCF_001649575.2 Kryptolebias marmoratus
TTGATGTTCTGAATAAAAATATAATATGTTGCTTAAAACGTTTACACAGTAAGGTATCTGTTAAATGTGTCCAAAAATGTGGAAAAGCAACTCAGGTTTTGTTAGCTGTTTGAGAAATTTTGTTCTCGCCCACTACGTTTGCTTGCTCACATCCTGTGCATCTCCTGGGGGCTAAGCCCCCCTTGTCCTTAAAACCTAGTGACGCCCCTGTTGCTCAGTATAACCTCAGTGTTTTTCTGTGTTTGTGACAAACTTATTGAATCTTGAATTCATTTGGCCACCAGATGTCACTGTGGTGAGATGTTCTGAACGTTCCACTTTTTCTGGAACAAATGTTCCAAATGATTTGATTGCTTGAACGTTCCATTTCTGCCACATAGGTAAAAATACATAAAACAACCAGGATGACAGACTAAATGAGGTTTGGAAATTTAAATAGGCTGGTGAGATAAGTCGTGACAGCTGTGACTAATGAATACAAAGAACAGGTGAGAGTGTTAGACTGAGGGATAAATGACTTGTAACACAGAGACACTGGGAAACGAAGGATCTTAAAAGTAAAACAACAAGGAGAAACAGAAAATAAATACAATAACAAAAGAATGAAACAAAAACAGTAAACAATAACAACAACAGCAGAAAAACAAAACAAACAAACAAACAAAAAAAAACAGATCATGACTAATGTATTCATATACTTTTGAGAAACTATTTATCAAAGGAACTGTATGTCAACAAAGGCACCAGGGGAGAGTTGGATCAGTGAGAGGGCAGTTTCATCAGGCCTTTAAATATGGTCAGACATGGATTTTACATGCAAAGCTGCTACAGACAATGAAAACTCATGACCAAAATCTAATTTTTGGAGCTACAGCATGCAGCTGACATTGCTTATTCCTTATCAAAGAATAATAGTTACATTTGTCCCTGTGAATTTAAATCCTTCATCAAAGTTTCAAATGTGGCATCTGAAATCTGAACTGTTGCAGATTATGTGTGGTATTTTTGTAATATGTGCACAAAATATGGGCAATGTCTTGAAAAACTATGTTTGAGCCACATTTATGTACATGTAAAGTATGGTTTGTGTTCATTTCTCAGTTCTGTGAAACTCATTACAGCTTTATAACGTGTTTCATTCAAAGGGATCTCACAAAGATGCAAACATTTAAAGCTTGTATAAATACTAAATGGTAATGCAGTTCAAACTGTACAGTATAATCAAGATACTTTGATTGCTAAGAAATGAGGTTATGCTTAGTCAACGATAGAATATAAACAAACTTGGATATTGCTAAAATGATTTGATTGTTAAAAGTAGGTTACGATAAAATGTAAACAAACTTCGATATCACTGAAATGATTTGATTGCTGAAATGAGGTCACGATTAGCTTATGACAGAATAATCACGAAGAACAGTTGTGTAAGTGGGGTGAGGGAGGCTGAGTTCCAGGGCATCATGATATGATAGTATGATTTATAGTATAAAAAGAAGTGGAAGGGGTTATTACTTCAGACACAACTGGGAACGTGTTGCTGTTGCTTCTTGTTGGTGAGTTGTTGTCTCCTTTCAGCTGAATGTTTGAATAAATGTGTGATTTGTTTTTAAACCTCTAGTTTGTACTCGTTTTGTGTGTTCGTCTTTTCTGCAACATTAAAAGATCCGGTGAAAGAAACTAAGTGGTCAGGTGAGATTCCTCAGAAAGGAGTGAATACTAAAACTTGGTTTTCTCAACAACAGTAATGTAGTATTTCAGGTGACCTGGGGAGACATGAAGAGGAACTTCCTTAACAGCTATTCTCCAAGTGATATTCCAAGATATCGTAGAGTAAAACCCAGGTCTAGTTATCAAGATTCACTCCACGTTCACACGGCATGAATCAACATGTGAATGAGGCAGGGGGAAAAAAGTCTGCTTCAAATCAAAGAGATGGGAGATATATTACTGTTGGATGTCCAGTCAATGGTAAGAGATAAAAAAGACCTGAAAACTCTGACAGATGATAAGATGAAGGTTAATAAAATTAGAATTATTTTATTAATTTTCTTACGCTTTAGCATACTGAACTTTATACAGAGAAGTGAGTTTTGCTTTGCTCTTCTGCCAACCTTCCAGCAGATGGCAGCCAAACATAACAACCATTATGGAGAAACACTACAGAATTGGTGTAAAATAACATGACTTTAAAAGAATATTTATTTTATAATGTTTGAAGCGCTCTCACTGCAACATTCCCACTTATCACTTTATTTTTTATTTATTTATTTTTTAGACAAAATCAAGCAACGGTTCCATTTCATACATCAAATCTGCATTTTCACTGCATCAAACTTCACATCTACTTTCGGGGAAATTGTAGGGACAAGTTAAAAAAATAGGTCTTTGTGGATATATGGTTCATATATCCACAAAGATATATATCCTCTACCCAAGAGTATTGAAACTTTTAAAGCACAACATCATTTAAACAAACTGTATTTACAGCAAATTATGCCAGTAATCCAAAGTAAATTAAAAGTGATTTATAATCTGCAGCTTGTGCAGTAAATCCATGATTCTACCATAACATGTGCTCTTAACATTTACCTGCCAGCCTCACAGTTTACTTTTTATTTATGTAAAAAGAGACGGTGAACATAACCACCAATAAAATTTGATCAGGGGCCAACATTTTTGAGCGGACTCTGCAGGGGCTAACCTTTGATGCAAAAAACATATAATAATAATAATAATAATAATAATAATAATAATAATAATAATGTTTGCAAAACCATCAGTCTCATTGATGTTCAGAGGTTGGTGTCAGAGGGATATTTTTTTTTCTATTAATCAAACACATACAGTATTTCAGCTTTAGTGTTTATACACAGCATTGTTTTTAATAAGAAAAAAATATATATATATTTTATTAGAAATGCTGGTAGCAGTGTTATACACTTTTAAAAGTTACATTTTTTCTATAAGTTTGGTCAGTTTTATTTGTTTATATCTAATTTTTTTAAGTAACTAAAATATGTTCTGCATTTTTATTGAAATAAAAGTTTTGATATTGATTTTGTCTGAGTCACTGCGATATGTGAAGTAAAAAAAGAGATAATATGAAAAATCAGTTGTTAAAAAGTATTAAAAATACCAAATAAGTGAATTTAACACAAACAATTAAAAGTTGTTGACAGAGTTATGAGTTTGTCTTTGAAATCATTATTGAACAAATAAAAGCACTTCAAGCAGCAACATTGTAGTAATGTATTAAAATACAGAATAACATATTTTTCTTTATTTAATACAGATCAAAGAAAAACCAGTGGAGCATAAACAGCCTTAAAAGTAAAGAAGGTCAAAGTTCTGCATCAGATGGTGTTCTGTTCATTATAAATCAGCTGTCAGACTGATAAAGCCTCAGGAGGACATAAATTAGTTAATTAAGGCATTTTGAAGTGAAATAAATTAACTTAGTTTTTATTATCTCTGATGTTTTTTATGCTGGTTTAGAGTACAAATAAATGCAAAATATCTTAAATACCACAGCACTATTTTTTCCCACATTGTTTTCATCCTTCTGTAAAATGTGGGTGGGCGCCTCCACCCCTCCCTACTCCTACCTCCACTTCACACCTACCCCCACCTCATCCACTTCAGCCCACCAGTTGTTGATCAGTAGTGTACATTAATTGACTTTAAAACAAGTCACACAGAAATGTACGACAGGTGTATAGGTGGGCTCTCCCTTAGAGATAGTGTGAGAAGTTTGGTTATCCAGGAGGTACTCAGAGTAGAGCCATTGCTCCTCCAGAATCAAGAGAAACCAGTTGAGGTGGTTCGGGCACCCCCTGGATGGCTCCCTAGGGAGGTGTTCCGGGCATGTCTAACTGGAAAGAAACCCTTGGGAAGACCCAGGACATGCTGGAGAGACGGTGTTTCTTGGCTGGACGGGAACGCCTTGGAATCCTCCCAGAAGACCTAGAAGTATGGGCCTTCTTGCTCAAGCTACTGCCCCACAACCCGACGGAGAAGCAGCAGATAATGGATTGATAGATAAATGTTTGTTTTTCTCAAGTAATTCAATTTTAGTTAAATTCAGTTGATTTATATAGCACCAATTCATAACAAAACTAGAGAAGTTGCATTTCCTGCGAAAATGCAGTGTAAATGCTTTTTTTGCTGAATGATTTTGCTGAAAGCGGCTGAAGATATGCTGAACAGCCGAAGTTTAATGAAGATGCAAAAAGTGGAACAGAAGCTGATTTGTAGAAGATTTGCATAAGGTAGAAGAACAAAAGCTGAAAGA
>NC_051440.1:1532087-1533682 GCF_001649575.2 Kryptolebias marmoratus
AAAAGCTAAATATCTGAAACAGCCGAAATTGCACCAATACCAAAAGTCATAGCCCACATGGCACGAATGAGCTGAACGTTTTGATATATGAACGGTTGAAATAGCTGAAAAATTGTGGAAGGAGATAGGTGCCGAAAAACGTACGGAATAGTTAAAGAATAATAAAGAGAAACAGGAAAACAATTGTGTGAATGCTATAAAGCATTCACACAATTAATCTCTGAGCACTGTACAGAAAAAAAAGCTTGACAAGTTGCATGGTACATACATCAATGACCTTGTGACTAATTCTTCAAAAAAGCCAGTGTTTTGAACATCTACTTGAAAATCATGGATATGCAAAATCCAGGTCCCTTTAAAGAACCATAAATGCCATCTGTAATTTTTCAAATAAAATGAGAAATCCAATCCTGAAAGCCAAGTACCTGTCTGTCTGTTTAATTTTACCCAGTTAAAGTTAAAAATACTCCTGTTTCGGGTGGAGGTATGTGCGAAAGGCATCCATTTCACTGGTTTCATGATGAGATCGGACTGTTGTCATGAGACGCAACCTCGATCCACAGGAAAAAAGGTGACAACTTTGTGCAAAAAAATAAAAATAAAGTAAATAATAAGCAACATATAGCCTATCTTTTTTTCCTAGAAAATGTAATGCAAATTGTAATCTTTGTATGGTTATTGATTCCCAGAAAAGAATGTTAGCTCTAAAAATTATGGTAAGGAGCCGTTACTGATCAAACATTTATTTTGTCATGATCCCCCATCCTGAGGAGCACCTTGGCATCAGTAAAAAGGGACAACTCCCTTTTACCAGGAAGAAACCTCTATTGGTACCAGAACCAGGATGGGCGGCTGCCTCTGTCGTATGGGGTTTGAGAGGATAGGAAAGAGACAAAGACAAACATAGGCATTTTAGGATAGACATAGTTTTTACTGGAAGAAAAAAAAAACAGAAAACACAAAGTTAATGACTGCATTAATTGCAAATTCAAACATGGAGAGTAAAGAGTGGAAAGACAGGAGAATGAAATGTGGTCAAGTTCAAGAAAAAAAAATGTTACAAAAATTAAACACTTACTTTACCAGAACAGAAAAATAAAACCATCAAATGTGGATTACTGGACATAACATTTATCCCATCTAAGTTTCTGTTAGTTAATAATTTGACAACTGATCATCATGTTTAATTATTTTGTCTTGCAGGATTTTCTATAAATGAATCAAGTCCTGGTAATTACCGACTTTTTATATTCCTGAAACAACAGTGCAAGGAGTAGCTGCTATTTTTCAATCAGGATCCTTGATTAATCCTAAACCAATTTATAATATATTTCTTTTGTGTCAGAAGGGGGGAACATGGAGGCGAACCCAGTACGCAGACTCATAGTTTTAAAGGAAACTAATTTATTCACTAAAATAAACTAACAAAATAAAGGGCTGACAAGGCAGCAAAACTAATAACAATACAAAAACAAGGGACATGGCATAGTAGACAAGCAGACAAATGGAACAAAATGACCCAGTAGAGATTGAAGAACAAAGACCGGTATTTAAAGACTGAGGATCAGGAGGAAAATGGACACAGGTGAGTGATT
>NC_051440.1:1533782-1569027 GCF_001649575.2 Kryptolebias marmoratus
GAAAGTGACAAGACATGAACACAATTTAAGATAAACAAAGCAGAACAAGAACTAGAAAACCAAACAAAAACATCAAAACCATGACATTTTGAGTCCTTGACTTTTTTCATCTACAGTGGAAATTGAAAAAAAAAAAAACAATTTTATTGGTTGTTTTATATCATCCATTAGGCCATTATTCTGAGAAAATAAACAGCTGCAAAATGAGAAAACTGTGGTCAGTTTGTTCATCAGAAGTCAAAGCCTATAGCAGCATAACTAAGGGAGAGTTCAGGAAACCCAAACCAACCTTAACTATAGGATTTATCAAAAGGAAAGTCCTAAGCCTGGTCTTTAAAGTAGACAGGGTGTCTACAGACAGAAACTGGAAGTTGGTTCCACAAGAGAGGAGCCTAAGAACTGAAAACTCTGTCTCCCATTCTTCTTTTAGAAACTCTAGGAACCACAAATAAACCTGCAGTGTGAGAGCAAAGTGCTAAGAAAATGTGAAACAATAAGATAAGCTGAAGCTTGGTATCTAACTCTTATCAGAACTCTGACAGCATTCTTTTGGATCCACTGAAGAGTTATTAAAGAGTTTTTTTGGACACCCAAATAATAAAGAATTACAACCCCAACTCCAATCGCCATTTGTATCTTATTTGCTACATAAGTTTCTATGACCTATTTTTTCATATTTGATACTGCAGGTATATAGGGTGCTTTATCACTGAACAGTTATGTAACATTTTTGTGAAGTAATCTATGTCATGCTGCCACAATACAGCCCCACACTATTTTGTTTAGTTATTAATTATCATTAAATGCAATTTCTAGATAATTTTTTGGTTCTTTCACTATACTGTAACATTCTGAAACCATAGTCTTTGGTCTTTTCATCTTTATGGTATATTGACCAGTTATTTGTGTATTTTAGAGCCTATTGGGAGATGGAAACAAAGCTTCCTGCTGTTTGTGATGTGATGTCTAGAGATTGGTTTCTGAAGATGAATGCAAATGATGATGCAAAAAAAGACAAACTGTGGAAGCTCAGACCATGGTTGCAAAAACTACGAGAACAGTTTCTCTGCATTCCCCCAGAAAAATGCCATGCTGTTGATGAAATTATGGTACCATTCAATGGAAAGTCTCATCTGCGTGTCTACATGCCTGCAAAACCTCACAAATGGGGTTTCAAGGTGTGGGGACGTGCTGGACAAAGTGGCTTTCTTTATGACTTTGATATTTGCCAAGGTGCAGAAAATCCAACCAGAGAAAAGTCTGATGTTGGTGAAGTTGTGCTGAAAATGACATCTACACTTCCATCAGGAAGGAATCACAAGGTCTTTGCAGATAACTACTGTACTTTACATCAGTTCCCCTGGTCCAACACGTAAAAGAGAGGAACACATTAGCACAATCCGCATGGACAGGATGAAAGATTGCATCATGAGGGATGAAAAAGAATTGAAGAAGAGTGGAAGAGGGTTAAAGGACTTCAGAGTGAACCAGGACAACAATATAATTGTGAGATGGTATGACAACAAAGCAGTGAACCTGATTTCCTCATTTGTTGGCATTGAACCTGTGGGAAAGGTGAAACGTTGGGATTGCAAATCCAAAATTCAGATAATTGTTCCCAGACCAGCCACTGTTGAAACATATAACAAGTTCATGGGAGGTGTTGATCTCCTTGATATGCTATCTGCACTTTACAAGTTCAGTTTCAGATCCCAAAGATGGTACATGTACATCTGGTGGCACACTGTTACGGTAGAACCTCTACAGAAGAGATCAGCTGAAGCTACAACTCAAAAAAACCAAATGGCTCTGCGAAGGTTTCAGGCTTCGGTTTTCACTTCTCTCCCAAGTGCAGGAAAGTATGGTAATATGGCAAAATCAAGTGTGGTAGACCACCATCCTCTCCAGAAGCGACTCCAACACCACCCAGTAAAAGACCAAGCTGCAGTGTGCCTCTTGATGTGAGAAACAATGGCATTAATTGTTTTCCAACATGGGAAACCCGACAGAGATGCAAGCACTGTGTGGGCCACTTTGCCCATGTGTTCTGTGAGAAATGCAGAGTGCATCTTTGTCTGAACAAGGACAGAAACTGTTTTGGTGCCTACCACCATGTGAAATAAATGGCTGTAAAAAGTTGTATGTAAAAAAAAAAACAGAAAAATTGCCTGAAGTGTTCAATACATACTAAATGTTGTGGGCAAAAATTGTTTTTGTCTTTAAAACTCACATTGTTGTGAGCAAAAAGGAAAAGCCTGCCGTATCAACTGTGATGCACAACAAATATCATAAACTAAATGATATAGCAATATTTTTATTTTGGATTTTGTTTCAAGGCTTAATAAACATCTAAGTTCTAAAAATTGAAAAGTAATTGAATTCACTACAAAGACAAGATAATTAATGTTCATTTGCAAGGAATTTAGAGATTTCATTGTATACAGTCCATGATATCATCAAAAGATTCAGAGAATCTGGACAAATTTCCGCAAGTAAGTTTTACATAATGTCACAACTTCATTGGATTTGGGGTTGTGCAATAGTCCAGCCTAGACGTGATGCATGGACCAGTTTTTGAAGATGTTTCTAATTTTAGCAATGTCGTACAGAGGAAAGAAAGCAGTTTTTGTGACAATTAAAAAAAAAATTAAAAAACGCTTTTCAAAAAAATATGTCAGCTTGACACTCACTCACTCACTCACTCACTCACTCACTCACTCACTCACTCACTCACTCACTCACTCACTCACTCACTCACTCACTCACTCACTCACTCACTCACTCACTCACTCACTCACTCACTCACTCACTCACTCACTCACTCACTCACTCACTCACTCATGTCACAGCAGCTAAAGCTATGAATTGTCTCACAAAAGGCTTTAATCTGTCTTTTTCTTTTGCTGTCTCTGTCACATTGATTGTGTGTTGAGGGTTTTTACCCTGTGATTTCTGCTCATTATTTTGACCACACATTGTTCTCTAGACAGTGATCTGATAACAGTGTTTTTCTGTGCCCCACCTTACACTGAAGTGCTTCAAAACACTCTTTCAACTCCAACAGAAGCTCCTCTGTGCCCCTGGCAAATAAACACATTTATTGACAATGTAATCACTCGATGTTCTCAATCTTCCATGCACACAAAGACCCCCCCCCTCCTCCACACACACACACACACACACACACACAAGCAGACACAAAGCCACAATGTGAGGGGTCATAGTTCACTTGAGAGTCATAAGGTCTGTGATTGGATGTTTACGGAGAAGTGGGTGTCACCATTCGCCACTCCACTAAATATCGACCCAAAGAGATACCATTTACTAATGGACAGCAAAAAGATAGAGGCAGGCAGACAGCAGTAAGGAGACAAGCAAAAAGAGATAGATAGATAGATAGATAGATAGATAGATAGATAGATAGATAGATAGATAGATAGACAGACAGACAGACAGACAGACAGACAGACAGACAGACAGACACAATGTCTAAAAGTCATACCAAGTTTATTGTGGTAATAATTCTTGAATTGTTTTGCAGAGAACCTAAGTGTGTTGCTCTGTAAGTATTGAAGCACCCTAATTACTATTCAACTGCTGTTCTTTCATTTCAATTCACAATTTTTGATGTGCTACTCATCCTACAGCTTAAGAAAATCATAAAAAATATTTTAAATTAGGAGTAGTGTACTATGACTTTTTGTAGCATTTTATTCTATGGTGTTGATGAAACTTGGGAGAAAAAAGAAATAAATTTACACATTCACAATAGGGTGAAGTGAGTGAAAAAGCCCTCTTTGGAGTTTTACAGATCAGACGGTGAATTTAAACTTATTTATAAGCACATTTTAAAACAGCAAATGTTAACCAAAGTGCTGTACCCATAAACAAACAGTTGGTTTTATTAAAGGAAGTAATTAAAAGAGCCCAGATTAAAAGCCTATTACTCTTTAATGCTAGCGTCTTAAACTAAGGTCACCTTTTGTTCTACAACCCCTGACCAAAATTATGAAGTCACCACTCTTGGAGGATGCTCTTTCAGTTGTTAAATTTTGCATGCTTTTTTTTCTTTTCTTTTTAAACAGACATGCTCCAAACCTTATCATTTTTCAAAATTCCAACCTTTTGGCATTAAAAATAATTGTGACTGTAGTCAGTCACAATTTATTTTTTTAAATAAATAAAGTAGAAAAATATAGAATCACTCAATTCCATTATTCCAAAATGGAATAATGAAAAAAACACAGAGCCATTAGTTCTTTGTTGCACTACTTCTGTTTTTTTTATACCAGCTTGAATCCTCTGAGGCAAGGACCTAACTAATTACAAACATCGTTCTTCATCAGCCTGGCTCCAATTGTCTCTTATTGCTGTTGTTACATCAGCTTTTTAGGTTGGATTTTTGTCATTGATCATTTTCTTCAATGTCCACCAGAGATTATCAACTGGATTGAGATCAGAACTATTTGCAGGTCACGGCATTGACATTATATGCCTTTCATAAGCATTTCATGTTTTCATGTTCTTTGTCCTATGGCAAGATACATCATTATGTTGAAAAATTATGCCATTATCACCAAACATTCTTTCAACTGAAGCAATAAGAAAAGTGTCTAAAATGACAATGTAGACTTTGGCATTTAATGAAGATGTAATGACTTCAGTCTCCTCCATATCTTTCCCTAACATGCAGGCCCAGATCATCAATGACTAGAAATGTGCACGTTTTCTTCAGACAATCATCTTCATAAATTTCTGTTTAGGTGTTAATGATGGCTTTCATTTAACTTTTCTGTATATAAATCCCATTTCATTTAGATGATTTCTTACAGTTTGGTCACAGACAATGACTCCAGTTTATGCCCACTTGTTTTTCATTTAACTTGTTTCAAGTTTTCTGTTTTCAAGACATTTTACTTTAAGTTATCTATCTTGATACTTTGATGTCTTCCTTGGTAAATGATAAATGGCCTGCACTTGTATAGCACTTTATCTAGTCCAATGATCCCAATGCTCTTTACACTACAGTCAGTCATTCACCCATTCATACACTGATGGTTGTAAGCTATATTGTAACCACAACTGTCCTGGGGCAGACTGACAAAAGTGAGGCTGCCATCGCACCAGTGCCACCAAGCCCTCTGACCACCACTAGTAGGCAAGGCAGGTAAAGTGTCTTGCCAAAGGACACAACGGCTGAGATCGATGGAGCGGGGGTTTGAAATGGTCTACTAGTATGCTTCCCTTTTACAACCTTCCTGTTTTGTTTGTACTTGGTTCAGATTTTAGACACAGCTGACTGGAAACAACCAACATCTTTGCAACATTTCATGATGATTTATCTTCTTGAGGAAGTTTCACAATCCTCTCCTTTGTTTCAGCTGACATCTCTCATGTTGGAGCCATGATTCATGTCAATCCAATTTGTTTAACAGCTCTCCAAGGTGTGAGCATTTTTTTAACTGGAGACTATGCTGGTTTAGATTCTCAGTCATCCAGGCCATGGTTGTTTTTTAACTATTTAACTGGAGACTAATTAACACATTAATGATGATTCATTGTTTTTTTGATAATTTTATTTAGATTTATTTTAAATACTGTAATAAAATCTTTAAAGGCAAATTTGATTTATTTAATTATAATAGGTTTAAGGAAACTCTCCATTGTGAAAGGATTCAGTCTCCAGTTGGTGAGACTGATAAATAAGAAGGATAAACAAAAAAAGCAAGTTGAAAGTTTTTGGATTATTCTCATAATTTAGTTTATTTAGTTTGAGTTTCCAACTCTACAAGCAGGTTTACCCTTCTTATGTCTCGCTACAAACTATTACTGTACAAACACAAGAGCTGCAGCAGACAGTTGTCTGTCTACTACTTATCTAACTGTGATTTTGCCTTTCTAAAATAAGAACCTGTACTACAATAATATAGTTACGGTATCTACAGTAGCATTATTGCCACTTTGCTTTATTTCAACTTCGCTAGCCTCTAGCAGCTAGAAAAGACAACATACCTCTACCCTGGGATATCTTTTCTGCCTCCTTTTCTTTGCTTTCTGAAAGCAAAATATGAGTTGTTGACATATGTCAACAGAATCTGCTACCTGAGATCCCCCTCTTCCTCATCGCACGGTGCAGGACAGGTTCCAGGCAAGACAAGATCAATCGAATAATGAGGGGGGTATTTGTCTTCTGTAGTTGTTCATTTTTTATTTTCAAGAGTGACTGACACCATGAGGAAAGGACACCTGGGGCTTTGTATTATTACTAATATTTATTTTATTTGTTTATTTTTAGGGTTTTATTTTTTTAGAGCTTGTAGCAGCACCTGCTCCTGCAGGTGGTGCCCTATGCGACTACATACATACATATATATGTGAGTGTGTGTGTGTGTAGGTATATATACCAGGAGCTGGCTCTGACTTAAACCACTCCAGATATGTTCCTTTCATACCAATACAGTGGTCTAGCTCAAAGATAAGTCTTTGATCACTGTATTAAAAGCAGTGCTAAAATCTAAAAGAAGTAAACCGGCAAAATCTCTTCAGTCCGTAATTAATAAAAGATCATTAAAAACATTGATTCTATGCTGTGGTGAGCTTTATTCCAGCCTGAAATGTTTCAGTGAAATCATTTGTGTCCAACAAAGTCTGGAGTTGGTTAAGAACAATGTTTTCAACATGTTAGAGAGAAAAAAGAAAGTTCGAAAATTGGCCTAAAACTAAAGAGACCTGACAAGTCAAGCTTTGTTTTTGTCTTTTTTGCTGAATTATAGCAACTGTTCCACTAATCAGATGCATTAATGATGGATAAAACCTTGAATCTGACACTATCAAAATCTTTTTTAAAGAGGGGGGTAGAAATAGTCAATGAGGTATTTAGTTAGATTTAAACAGCTAACAACATCAGAGAGAGATATACTTACATATACAGCAGAAACATCATGTTTTGTTCTGCGGACTTTTTGCTTCTAGCACAAATGTCTCAGGTGCAAGGGTCTTTTCAGAGTTTCATTATCATTCCTTTTAAAAAAAATTTAAAGTCTTTATTTTTTTCCTACCGATGACGCATCTGCATATTATTCACTTTTAGTCTTGGAAAAGATTTTTTAACCAAAAATCAACCTACAATACAGTCTGGTACAAAGTTTTATCTATCTGTGGCTGCAGTAGCTCAGTAGTCAGTGCAGCAGTCTTGTAATCCTGAGGCTGCAGGTTTGAGCCCAGGTTGTGTCAGGAAGGGCATCTGGTGTAAAATAATTGCCAAATCTTTCATGTGAGTTTCCTCTCTGTGGCAACCCATGCCGGAGGAAATACTGAAAGAAACAAGGAACAGATTGTGATCTACCATCTGACAACATCTGCAGTCAGCCAAAAAAATGACTAGTTTATGCTAAATCTACTTAAAAATTTAAACCACAAAGTATCTAAGTACAGACAAATAATATGATCAGTGGAACCTATTCATAATTTTAATCATGTAGGAAATGATTAAAAAAAAAACTATCTTGCAGCCGCTCGCTGTATAACCTACAGAAAAACAAAAATGGGAATCTCCACTTGCTATGTTTAACACAGGCCAGGGCACTAAACTGTCACTCAAAAACTCACTAACCAGTGAGAATGGAGTACCGAAAAGACCCTCCTACCCAAGATGTTTATGCAAGAATCAGAAGGAGAAAGACATGTGAAGCAGAAGCAAAAATAGGCAGCAGAATCACCAACACAAAAGACTGGCTTCATCATCGCTGCAGATAGGACCAGTTTGAAGTGGTGGTGGAGAAACGGATGCTGAACAAACTGCTGTCAGTTGAAGACAACCCAGAACATCCTCTCCACCACTGGAGCAGCTTTTTTGACAGACTGCAACAGCTTCACTATTGTAGCAACCAGTACGGGAAATCTAATCTGTCACCTCTGATTGTAATTAATGCTGCCTTTGTTTTATGTATATTTCAGGGTTTTTTTGTAGTTGTCAATAAGTTTGTTGCACTGGCTTGATTACAATTTTGATTGTATTTTTGTCCGTTTGTGGAAAAAATATAAATAAATGCACATGAATGGATACCTATATCTCCCCATCCATCCAAGCCTCAGCAGCACAACCAAAACATGATCTCTCAAACATATAGATGATCAATGATGTACACAGCCTATACACATATTTTGTTTAATATCAAACGTTTTTCTTCTGAAATTTCTTTTATTGCAGTTTATTGAGGTCAGACCCTATTATTTTGCTCTATTTTATTTGCACAAATCTGATTTGATCCCATTGTATCTGAGCTCAGAATTTTCTCTTGCACAGGAAGTGAATGCTCTTTTTAAATTGTTATATCTCCTATATAAAACAGTGCAGTTAAATAAAAAATTACATATGACACTTCTGTCACTTTTGCTTCAGGAATTTAGTTTTACCCCAGATCTTGTGATCAAAAGTGATAAAACACTCTTCATAAATGGTTTTGTTAACTTTATCAACCCCAAAAAACAGATTTTTCATAAACAACAACACTTTTGTGGTGCTTACTACATACTGTGTGAAACAATATCTAACATTGCCCCAAAAGTTTTGTAAAAGTTTATCACATAGGCGGCTGATTTTTGCTAAAGATTGAATTTGTGTTGGCAGACTTTAGTTTGTCAGTTTGTTGTACATGTCAAAGACGTTGTCTCTGGGTGAAAGGTGTAATTTCTCAGCAGAAAGCTGTTATTGACGTACACTTTGTTGCATCTGTTCGTGATAATGAATAATATAATTAAACAAGCCATACAGTTGATGATCATTGTTCACAGCAATTGGCAGTGCTGATCAGCAATCCTGACAAGAACAATTTTTGGACTTCTGATATTCTTTTGAGATGAAACTCTGGCAAATAGCTGCTGGACTGTGACTGATCACAGCTATAAATGTGTGGTTAGGATGACAATGCCTGCAATAGGAGTGATGATGAGGATGATGAAGATGTTGATGGAGACAGGGAAATAGTTTTCGATTAGCTGCAGTGTCAGGTCATGATGTCACATCCCGGCTCCCTGTGTATGTGACTGATCAATACCAACATCACTCACACTATTAGCAGCTCCGACTCTTCTGTCTTTCTCCCTCCTTTTGTCAAAAATACAATTATCAACTCACCCACCATCTCAGTCCCATCTTCCTTCACCCTCACTTTTCTCTTCACGTTTTCTCTTGTCTTGCATTATTATTATCCATATGTTTTTGTTTTGTGTGCACCACTTTTTTCATTGCACAAGCATTCACGTTTACTATAAATGTAGACACGTAGCAGTGTTCCGGTGTTACATCAATCAATCATTTAGGCTGAAAAAGTCATGTTTGTTTCAAACAATTGTAGCATCAAGAAAGACCCTATTTTTTTATCTCCTCTGATCTCAAGTTATTGTTGACACATTCCTTTAAAGTTTTGGAAAAAAACACGATTCATCGCTAAAATTAAATGTTTATTAAATTACTAAGCATTTGAAATATGAAAAATGATTGGTAATCATTATTTGTGCAACTTATCTAATTAGAAAATTATTCAAGTATTTTAAACTATCTCTTTTGTTTTGTAGGAGAATGGTGCTCATTTGCAAGTGGACAAACTGAAGAGAAGTTTTTGTAACTTTAGTAAAAGAAAGCATTTTTCTTAGTGTCTGTTTTATTTTTCAAGTCCATCAGGGAAAAGAATATCAGCAAAAAGAAAATTCAAGTTGGAAAATAACTTTTGTACCTTTTAAAGAGAATCACTCCAGCTCACGTGTTGCTGACTTGCCGAAGAGCTTCAGGCCTGCCTCAACTCGGTCATGGATTTAAGTATTTTTGAGTTTATTTTACATTAGGTTTATTGTTTTGTAATACTGTTTCCTTTATTCTTTTTTCTGCATTCAGTTAAGTGTAGTAGTAGTTTCCTGTGTCTCTTTTCACCTGCCCTCAGCAATGTGTAATTCTCTGGTCTGCCTGCCACGCCCACCTCACCACCTCATCTGTTCCTTGTCATGTTTTTAGCTGTAACCCATTTTCGACTCACCCTCAGTTCTTTAAAACCCATCTCTTTTCATTCATTCCTCGCTGGTTCATTCCTATCCATCTGCTTTTTGTTCCTGGTTACTCATGAGTCTGTGTTTTTGTCCACGCCACATTTTTGCTTCTTATGTTTTTGCTCCTTGCCTTTTGTAGTAAGTTTTTTGTTATTTAATTTTGTTGCTGCCACACCAGCTCTTTTCTTTCTTCAGCTCTGAGATCTGGTAATGATAAAGATAAATAAATTAAGTAATTTAATGGTTACAATTTTGATTCCTGTTCCTAATGATTCTAGATTCAGTTTCTTTTAAGAGGCAGTATTTGCTGTAACCTTTCTGTGGCACTCTTCACTTTGTTACACCAACATATTTCCCTTGGACAATATGGTGAATGGAGCAGCACATTGCGTAGTCTGGTCAACTGCCTGGCTAACCTTAGCAATTTCAGGTCTTTTGTCTATGAAAAAATACATGGGCTAATATTAGCTGGGTATTAGCATTTGAGTTGACCCACTGTTTTATGTTGAGTACAACTTGTTACTGTAGCTGCTTCAATGTTGGTATAAGTTGTATTCTATTGTTTTACTTACTTGAGTCTGACTACAGTGCAGTGCTAGGGTCAGAGCCAGAGGAAGGACGGCGCAGGGCGTCGCAGACAGGGTACTCTGTTATTTCTACACCATGAACCCAAAGGTGTTTAATCATGTTGGTTGAGCACTGTCCTTTGTGCGATATAACCTTATTGCAAGTGTTGCACTGAGCCAACTGGTCATTTCTTTTATTGTTATTACTATTTTATTCTTCATCTCTGCGTTTGAGCTCCTCCTTCCGTCTGAGAAAGCTCTGCTCCATCATCCATCATCTCTGGGTCCAAGCCTCAAACCGACGCTGGAGCTTGATTCAAAAATCACCTCATTGGTTTGACTCAAACACACTAAAACTGACTAAACTTAACAAGAAACTCACTACACTACACCCTAACTATAAAATCCAAAGACGTTAAATATCATATTGTCTCACACTTGCTGTTTTTTTTATTTTGTCTCCGCTGAACTGCCTTCAACTTTTGTGCATCTTTCTCATTCTTTCTGTAGATTTTTTGGTGCTTGACAATAATGCTGGGCCTCAGTCAGAAGCTACTTTATTGTTAGTTTTGTTGTTAGTAGCTGGAGTTAAACTCTAAGAAAAACTTTGAGCCTTGAGAATGATCACAGTCACATGCTTCACTGTATGCTGCAAACACTTTATCACCTTCTGACTGTGAGTTTCTGCTGCTTTTGTATGACAAAAGTTCCTTTTGAAATGTGAGAAAATGTGATCACAATGATTTTTTAATGTTATATCCTCAGCTTCTGCAAATGTTTAGATTTTATAGAGGCCCATTTATCTGTTACAGTCTTCATTCTCTTTTCAGTTCTGCTCAGAAACAGATTAGTCCTTCCTTTGGCTGCTTCCTTCTGCAGGGGTCACAACAGTGAGTAAACTTTTATGAAAGATTCAGCAAATGTTATAACCTTCCTGACACAACCTGGGCTCAAACCTGCAGCCCTTAAGATTATGAGACTGCACTGACCAAGGATCTACCTCATCTTAAGAAAAAATAAATAAAGTCATCAAATCAATTGAAATAGTTTTTTAAAGTCTTGGTGGGAAAAAGATTTTGTGGTGATTTCACAAACAGAATTTCAATTAAGCTAAGAGTAGAGCTTAACACAAAACTGTCAATCATGCCTTAAAATGGCTTCTGGAAACAACAACTAATTTAAAACTAGACAATGTCTGAAGAAATTCTGATGGTTACCGATGCAGATAAAGCCCAGAATTATAATAAAACTTTGTAATAATAAAAGTCGGGGAGGACAGTGTTTTCATGTATTTATTATTTTTTTCCCAAAGCCGCATAATGAACTGAGACTTTTGCAGAGGGCTGGACCAACAGGTTAAACACAGTTCTACCAAATATAAGTTTTATAATTAGCTAAAAATATAGTTCCCCTCCCTGGGCTGC
Organism: Kryptolebias marmoratus; assembly: GCF_001649575.2. NCBI lineage: Eukaryota > Metazoa > Chordata > Actinopteri > Cyprinodontiformes > Rivulidae > Kryptolebias > Kryptolebias marmoratus. Next base: position 1,545,814 of record NC_051440.1, read on the forward strand.
CACCTTATCGTGGTGGAGGGGTTTGAGTGTCCCAATGATCCTAGGAGCTATGCTGTCAGGGGCTTCATACCCCTAGTAGGGTCACCCAAGGCAGACAGGTCCTAGGTAAGGGATTAGACAAAGTGCAAACATTTTGGACACAGTGTTCCCTCGCCCGGACGTGGGTCACTGGGGCCCCATTCTGGAGCCAGGCCTGGAGGTGGGGCACGTTGGCGAGCGCCTGGTCATCGGGCTTTTGCCCATGGAGCCCAGCCGGGCACAGCCCGAAGAGGTGATATGGGTCCCCCTTCCCATGGGCTCACCACCTTTGGGAGAGGCCAAAGGTGTCGGGTGCAATGTGGGATGGGTAGTGGCCGAAGGCGGGGACCTTGGAGGTCTGATCCTTGGCTACAGAAGCTGGCTCTTAGGACATGGAATGTCACCTCTCTGGTGGGGAAGGAGCCTGAGCTGATGTGTGAGGTTGAGAGGTTCTGGCTAGAAGTAGTCAGGCTCATCTCAACATAGGGTTCTGGTTCTGGAACCAGTCTCCTTGAGAGGGGTTGGACACTCTTCCACTCTGGTGTTGTCCTCGGTGAGAGGCGCTGAGCAGGAGTGGGCATACTTGTTGCCCCCCATATTGGTGCCTGTACGTTGGGGCTTACCCTGGTGAATGAGAGGGTAGCCTCCCTCCGCCTACGTGTGGGGGGTGTTGGGATTTGGGTTTTTTTCAGTTTGTTTTCATGTTTCTTTTGGGTTTTGTTTTATGTATTAGTTTTCTGTTTCTGCGTCTGTCTCTCATGTCTGTGTTTTGGATATCTTCCACTCCTCCCCAGTTGTCACTCACTCAGTCTTCTGCCCAGCGGTGGAAATTAAATTTTTTTTACCAGCCACTATTTTTTGTTGTGACAAAAAGTTATTTCATGATGATGATGATCGAGGTGGGTGGAAGCAGTTTTTGCCCTACAAGCTGAACAACACCTCTTTCTTGACACTGCATGGAAATAACTAGATTTTTCTTATTTTCTTATTTTATACCATTAAAAGATGTATATCTGTACATAAAAAATTCAGACAAGTGCAATTTATTTCTGTGGAGTGTTTTTGAAGTATTTTTTTGTGCTTTTGTAAGTTTTTGTATGTAAGTTCTAATGTTTTTCAGACACTTGCTGCTTTTAATGCATAGATCTATTTGTGCTACCCGCTTATATTTAACAGGTAGGATATTCTGATGAAGGAAGTGATTTTTGTGAAAGAAAGGTTTTCGTCGGGGATAGAAATTGTTCCAATGTTATGCTAAGCATAACTCCTAAGCTTCCACTTCAGTATCCGATGATATTTGACATTAACACGAACCGTTATAGTTTTCGGCACCGACCGTTAGACATAGCTGTTTAGCCGTGCTACAGTAGGAAAATCTGTCGAGGAAGCACAGATCGTCAGAACACTGACCGACGTCATGACGTCATTGATTTAGTTAAAAAAAAAAAGTTGTTTAACTTTTGGTTCTTCCCTCGACTACTCTTGAAAAACATTTTTGTTGTCTGCCACCCGCTTAACTCCCGAAATGTTCCGCCACATTGCTAATGCAACTTCTCAAATTGTTTTTTATTCTTCTTGATTTTTATTGGTGGTTGGTAAACAACTAAAGGAATCAATACCGCCACCAACTGGTAAAGAGTGTCTGCTAAACTTTTCTCCTTCTTGCATTTAGCAGCAATTCGAGGACATTGCTGCCCCCTATATGTCAAAAGGACAAATAACACCTTTTCTGTTCAAATTGCCAACCCGCCACAGTGGTGTGTGTGTTGATCAAATTCACACGCCACTTCAAATATTTACCCGCATTTGGCCAATGGCGGGTGCTAATTTCCACCGCTGCTTCTGCCACTCCCACCTCCACCAGCCAGCAATTGTCATCTCTCACCTGTGCCCACTTACCTCATCACCCTCTGTGCTTAAAACCCGGTCACTTCCCTCACTACTTCACTGGTTCATTGGTTTGTGTTGGTTTCTGTCCTGCTTGGTCTGGTTTCCCTGTATTCCTGTTACTCCATGTTAAGCCACGTTAAGTCTTTGTTATGTTTAGAGTTTTGCTGCCATGACAGCCTTTTGTTTTTGTTTATTTTATTTTAATAAATTAGTTTTTAACATGAGTCTGCATTCCGGGCTTGCCTCCTTCCCCACCCTTTATGACAGAATGAACCAGCCACACCTAAACCCAGCAGACTCCTCCATCGGCGTAACCCTCACTCCAGGAAAAAAGGCTCAGATCCTGGCTGAGCTGCGAGAGGAGCATCCACACCCTGTTCTCCGGCAACTGTCTTGCCAGTGTCCGGGAACCGCCGTCGGCGAAAGAGGACAGCCTCCACGTCTCTGCCGGCTGCAGCAGCGTCCATGTTTGGTTATCCCCCCAAAAAATGCTTCTCACCCTCCCCACTTATCGTAATACCACTCTTCAGCAATTATTCAATGACCTACAAGAGTCCCCAGTTTCTCTGGTGCCACTCACGGTAGCTCTTGTGCCCTCTGCTAAGCCCTCGGAGCTTCCCGCGCCCTCTGCCGAGCCCTCGGAGCCTCCCCCGCCCTCTGCCGAGCCCTTGGAGCTTCCTGCACCCTCTGCCAAGCCCTCGGAGCTTCCTGCGCCCTCCGCGGAGCCCTCAGAGTTTCCTGCGCCCTCTGCAGAGCCCCCAGCACCACCCTCAAAGTCTGCCAAGTCTGCCAAGTCAATCAGCGTCTCTGAGGGGGTCAGTGACGCTTCTCCACCGGTAAGCGTCTCTGAGGGGGGTGGCGATGACTTTCCGCCGGTCAGCATCGCTGAGGGGGTCAATGACGTCTCTCCGCCGGTCTACCGCCACAGCTCCACCGGTGGTTCAAGCCGACACGACCGCCACAACTCCACTGGCAGGTCAAGCCGACACCGTCGCCACAGCTCCTCTGACGGTTCAAACCGACGCCGCTGCTGGCTCAGCTTCGCCTCGCAGAGGGTCTGGGACAACGCCTCGCTCAGCTTTGCCACATCGAGGGTCCGGGTGGATGCCTCGCTCAGCTTCGCCACATTGAGGGTCCGGGAGGATGCCTCACTCAGCTTCACCACGTCGAGGGTTCGGGAGGACACCTCGCTCAGCTTTGCCACGTCGTGGGTCCGGGAAGATGCCTCGCTTCAGTCTGCTCCGCAAAGGGTCTCAAACGACGCCTTTGACACGCCTGCCCGGCTCACGCCGGCCCGGCTCACGTCTGCTTGGTCAACGCCGGTCCGGCTCACGCCTGTTTGATCCACGCCTGTCCAGCTCTCGCCCAAGCCGGCCTCGCCTAAGCCGGCCTCGCCTAAGCCGGCCTCCAGAACTAACTACCACGTCACGGAGGGTGCCCGGGCCGTCCGCCTGAACTCTTGCCACGCCTAGGACGGCTCTCAGGCCATCCCCCTCAACTCTTGCTTGGCGAGGACGGCTCCCGGGCCGTCCCCCTAAACTCCTGCTTTGCTGAGGATGGCGCCAGGGCCATCCCCCAGAACTCTTGCCACGCCACGGACGGCACCAGAGCCATCCCCTAGAACTTTTGCTCTGTCGAGGACGGTGCCCGGGCCGCCCCCCTGAACTCTTGCTTTGCCGAAGATGGCGCCTGGGCCATCATCCAGATCATTAATTTCTTTGGTTTTGCCCTGTCTTGTTATTTTTCCCCTGGCCTTTTGCCAAGTCGGTTTTGATTTTTTGTTCTGATTATTTTTGCCCTCCATCCTTTGTTGTTGTCTATACCCCCCAACACCCTCCCGTACTAAGTCTTGTTTTCTTTTTTTTTTTTTTGCTTTTGGATGTCAGGAGCTGTCCCTTGAAAGGGGGCTACTGTCGGGATTTGGGGTTTTTCAGTTTGTTTTCATGTTTCTTTTGGGTTTTGTTTCCTGTATTAGTTTTCTGTTTCTGCGTCTGTCTCTCATCTCTCATCTCGTCTGTCTGTGTTTTGGATATCTTCAACTCTTTCCCAGTTGTCACTTACTCAGTCTCCTGGCATGCCCACCTCCACCTGCCGGCAATTGTCATCACTCACCTGTGCCCACTTACCTCGTTACCCTCTGTGCTTAAAACCCGGTCACTTCCCTCACTACTCCGCTGGTTCATTGGTTTGTGTTGGTTTCTGTCCTGCTTTGTCTGGTTTCCCTGTATTCCTGTTTTGCCATGTTAAGCTACGTTAAGTCTTTGTTATGTTTAAGTTTTGCTGCTATGACAGCCTTTTGTTTTTGTTTATTTTATTTTAATAAATTAGTGTTTAAGATAAATCTGCATTCCGGGTTCGCCTCTTTCCCCACCTTTTATGACAGGGGGACGGGTCCTGACTGTTGTTTGTGCTTATGCGCAGAACAGCAGTTCAGATTACCCACCCGGGGAAGGTGGGGGACATTGAGCCCAAGTGGGCCATGTTCCGTGCCTCCATTGTTGAGGCGGCTTATTGTAGCTGTGGCCGCAATTGGTAGTTGCTGCTTGTTGCAGCGGCAATCCTCGAACCCGCTGGTGGACACTGGCTGTGAGGGATGCTGCCAAGCTAAAGAAGGAGTCTAATCGGGCCTTCTTGGCCTGTTGGACTCCAGAAGCAGCTGACAGATACCAGCAGTCCAAGTGGCATGCGGCTTGGATGGTCGCTGAGGCAAAAACTCTGGCATGGGAGAAGTTCGGAGAGGCCATGGAGAAAGACTTCCGTATGGCTTTGAGGCGACCCTTACAAAAAAATCCCACGAAATTCACGTGATCACATGTGATTCCCATTTTCCACATGTGGTTCACATAATCCACAAAAAAATCACATATTTCCACATGTGATTCCCACTTTCCACATGTGGAAATGTGGGAATCACATGCGAATCACATGTGATCACATGTGAAAGTCACATGTGATTTTCATGAGTTTTTTTTGTAAGGGGATTCTGGTCCACCATACGGTGTCTCAGGAGGGGAAAGCAGTGCAGCACCAACACTGTTTATAGTGGGGGTGGTGTGCTGCAGACCTCGACGCGGGATGTCGTGGGTCAGTTGAAAACTTTGAAGACCTTCTCAATGTTACCGGCACGTCTTCCATTGAGGAGGCGATGCCTGGGGACTTTGGGTCGTGCTCTCCAATCTCCGGTGCTGAGGTCACCGAGGTGGTGAAAAAGCTCCTATGTGGCAAGGCTCCGAGGGTGGATGAGATTCGCCCGGAGTACCTTAAGGCTCTGGATGTTGTAGGGTTGTGTTGGCTAACGCGACTCTGCAATATTGCGTGGACATCAGGGGAAGTTCCCCTGGATTGTCAGACCAGGGTGGTGGTCCCCTTACTCATATAGGGGGACCAGAGAGTGTGTTCCAACTATAGAAGGATCACACTCTTAAGCCTCCCTGGTAAGGTCTATTCAGGGGTTCTGGAGAGGAGGGTCCGTCGGATAGTCGAACCTCGGATTCAGGAAGAGCAGTGTGGTTTTCATCCTGGTCGTGGAACACTGTGTAAAAGGTAGTGTAGACAAAAGGGTCAGAAGGTAAACAGAAAAATAAGCATCAGCCATTGGTTTCAGTTTCTTGTCATGCCTTTTATTTGTTCATTTGACAGACTTCTTTTTTTCTGCTTCCAAAGACACACTGTTTTTATAGCCAATTGGCAACACACCTGTGCTTGAGTGGACTAAGCCACAATGAAACAGGTCAAACAACAAACATCTAAACAGAAAAAATAAGAATAAAATTATTAATCTAATTTACAAACTCATCAACATAATGAAATGGTCTGCAAAATAAACCATGTAATACAAGATAACTCAGAAAGTTACTTTAAATAAAAACAAAACAATACTCAAAAGAAAACCCTCTAATTGGTAGAACCCAGCCAGGTAATCAATGACATCATCCAGCCTTTAAGCAGGAAATACTGGCCGGCCCCTCCCATACTCCTGCCCTGCTGCAGATCTACAAGGGACAAACAATGGTGAGTAAAACAAATACCATAAATATACCTTGAAACAAAAGAAACAAATTCAACCAATGGTCGAGAAGTAGTAGCTTTAACCTAAACATAAATAAATGGAAACTGCAACATAATGCTAACACAAACAAACACGGGATAGTAATTGAAGCTAAACTGCAAAGTAATGTTTAAATCTAAGCATTATAACCAACTAAAGAAAGTAAGTGAATCAGAAATAAGAATAAGGGACAAGTAGTAAACACAAACTGAACCACTTTGTCACACACTGGACCAGCTCTATACCCTTAGCAGGGTCCTTGAGGGTGCATGGGAGTTCGCCCAACCAGTCTACATGTGTTTTGTGGACTTGGAGAAGGCGTTCGACCGTGTCCCTCGGGGAATCCTGTGGGGGGTACTCCGGGAGTATGGGGTACCGGGCCCTTTGATACGGGCTGTTAGGTCCCTATATGACGGGTGTCAGAGCTTGGTCCTCATTGCCAGCAGTAAATCGGATTTGTTTCCAGTGAGAGTTGGACTTTGGACAAGGTTGCCCTTTGTCAGCAATTCTGTTCATAACGTTTATGGACAGAATTTCTAGGCGCAGCCAAGGTGTTGAGGGGATCCGTTTTGGTGGCCTTAGGATCGCATCTCTGCTTTTTGCAGATGATGTGGTCCTACTGGCTTCATCAGACCGTGATCTACAGCTTTCACTGGAGCAGTTTGCAGCCGAGTCTGGGATGAAGATCAGTGCCTCCAAATCCGAGGCCATGGTATTGAGCCGGAAAAGGGTAGAGTGCCTTCTCCGGGTCGGGGAAGATGTCCTGCCCCAAGTGGAGGAGTTTAAGTATCTCGGGGTCTTGTTCACGAATGAGGAAAAAATGGAGCAGGAGATCGACAGGCGGATTGATGCAGCGTCTGCAGTGAAGCGGGCGCTGTACCGATCTGTCGTGGTGAAGAGAGAGCTGAGTCAAAAAGCGAACCTCTCGATTTACCGGTCGATCTACGTTCCTACCCTCATCTATGGTCACGAGCTTTGGGTAGTGACCGAAAGAACGAGATCGCGAATACAAGTGGCTGAAATGAGTTTCCTCCGAAGGGTGTCTGGGCTCTCCCTTAGAGATAGGGTGAGAAGCTCGGTCATCCGGGAGGGACTCAGAGTAGAGCCGCTGCTCCTCCACGTCGAGAGGAGCCAATTGAGGTGGCTCGGGCATCTGGTGAGGATGCCTCCTGGACGCCTCCCTGGTGAGGTATTCCACCGGGAGGAGGCCCAGAGGAAGACCCAGGACACGCTGGAGGGACTATGTTTCTGGGCTGGCTTGGGAACGCCTTGTGATTCCCCCAGAGGAGCTGGCCCAAGTGGCTGGGGAGAGGGAAGTCTGGGTCTCCCTGCTTAGGTTGCTACACTCATGACCCGACCCCAGATAAGCGGAAGAAGATGGATGGAAGGATGGATGGATGGATGGATAAAAATATAGTTTTCATTAGCTGCTTAAAGTAAACATTGTAATTGGGCAATAAAAATCTGAACCAGGTAGATTGAAAATTTAAACTTGTATAACAATTCTGAAAAATAAATATATATGCATGTTTTGCAGCATTTCAAACACCAGCATTAAAACTAACAACATAAAAGAGGTATTTCTATATTTCCTTTTCTACTGTAAAAAAAATGTAGATTTTGTTTGATCATCTGCATTGGATTCATGTTTTCTCCCTGATAGATGCGAAGATCAATTGCTGGTGATTGTTAACGAGAGGATCTGGGTTTGCTGCCTTTCTGGGTGAAAAGTTCTCTCCTTGTTTTATCTCAGGGCACACTCTAATAAACTCCCTATCAGAGAGCAGTTTAGTGTTTTTACTGTTTTATGATTTTTCCCCAAACTAGTCTTGACTGCTCTGTTCCTGCATGCAAATCTTGGTGAAAAAGGCCTCGTTGGTTTTAACAGTTTGGGCAGCAAACCCTCTGATGTAAATGGCTGCTCTGTGTTTCTCTGTGGGTTCAGTCTGATAGTGCTGATTTAATTTACAATCCTTAAAAAACAATATTCTGCTTTTTACAAACTGAGCTCAATGCTTTGTCCCTGACTTCAGTAAATAAACATTTAGACGTCCAGGTCTTGTTTTACTGTATGCTGACATGACCAGAACTTAGTCTCTCCTAAACTCCAGCTGCTTCCAGTGGAGAGACTCCTGATGCTGCAGTGAGCATAGAGGCTGTAATGAACATCTCCTCACCATCAAAATAGCCAGGGTCAAAATAAAAGCAGAGATTTGGGGGTTGCATGCAGAATGATTTCTACTTTATTTGAGATTTTTCATTGACTTCCCACAGGCCTGATGGAGATGGAGCCAAATATGACCCTAGATGTGTGTGATCCAAGCTAAAAAAAAGAAAAGAAAATGCGGACACTGGATGAACTGTAGAAGAAGTGTAAGCAGAACCAAGATCAAAAGAAATGTTAAAGCTACTGCCATTTGCCCATTATGGTCACCATGGTAATCACACACACTTGTGTTTGTCACTCCTTGAGTACCAAGTTAATGAAAGACAGAAACACAGACTGAAAAGTAAGCCTCAAACAAACAGTTGCTGTGTGAAAACTATAAATAAGATGATAAATTGTATGGCCACATGTAAATCTTTATGTTTCTGCAGTGTTTTATGTAGGAGATATGACAAGTTAAAAAGGTTCTTCACTTCCAGTTTTGAAGAGAATATGCTGAGCTAAAATATAACTGAAGTCTATGGAAGCCTGGCGGTGCTCTCTCTGTCACCTAAGCAGATTTAAGAGAAATATTTAAGTCCTACAACAGTGAGAAAAGCTTTGGTTAAAAGAGGACAACAATGCAAACATTTTGACATATAAAAGACAAGTTTGTTGCAAACATTTTGGAAAGTTTAGTTAGTGTGACATCATTAATTGTCAGGTGAACATTCTGTGGTAAAATCTTTAAAAATCATAAATCGTAAGCTATAATTGTGTAAAAACCATTAAAGATATCAAAATGCCAGTTCAGTCATGAAAAGTCCAACTTTTTGTGTCCTGTTTAAACTCGAAGGGATGCTTCTTTAGTGAAGTATGTTGTTGTTGTTCGAACAGGAAATGGACAAATCGTGAACAGAACAGTGACGGGGGTGCTTCAATGTGTTCAGCCGTGTATAAATCAGATAATATTTAAACCAAATTGGGTTCCTGTTTTGTTCACCCACAGTCCCTGAAACAGGAAGACATTGGAAGCATCAACAGATTGTATTCAAACTTGAGCTCAAACAGTGGGAGCTGAAATATCTGTGAAGGCACAGAGTCTGATAAATGAAGGATGAAGAAAGCTCATTAGCTAAAAGGTTCTTCTCTCACCTCCTGCTGGGGCATGGAGGTGTATGTGTGTATGCGAGGCTGGAAGTATGTGTGTCCACATGCTTTCATTGAAAAGGACAAAGAACTTGTCAGGTCTACATGCAGCTATTCAAGCACACACACACATACACACACAGTATATATATTTGGATATGAACACTGAGGGCATTGATTCTGTTTCCAAGTCATTAAACTGTTAGGCTCTCTGGTGATGATTATTCTGACTGAATGAGCTGCCATACAGACAGACAGACCTGCAGACAAACAATCAATTTAACTTATGCTGCTAGTTTAAAACAAAAATATATTCAGAAGTAATGTTAACCATAAAAAACTTTTTATAGATTTTTTTTACTGGGCAACAGTCTTCCTTAATGTATTAATCTTTCCTCAAGTTGAACGCAAACAGTGAATAAGATGTTAGTCGTCAAACAATTGTATAGTGAGCAATTTAAGTTTTGGAATTTTTGTCTACATCTGGCAAGCAACAAACAAACAAAAAGTTACATACTAAATTATTTAGGTTTAACAATTTAAATATAGTAAAATTCAGTGGTACATAATACACCCATTAGTAAATTGTCAGAATAATAAAAATCCAAAGTAGGAATTCTCTCACACAACAATCTTGAATACGTGTGTCTAGAGTCAGAGAAGGGACAAGGTTTTCACAAAAGGGTCATCTGTGACCTTGACCATTGACCCTATGACCTTGAACTCAATAGGGATTATCCTCGAACCATGAGGTGTTCAGCTGTGCAGTTTGACATTTCTATATAACTTGGTTGCAGAGTTAGAGCACGGAATATAAAAATGCTTATTAGGGTCACTTCTTTAATCAATAAACTTAAGGGGTGGGGTGTGACAGTGGAATACAAGTTTGGTCCAGTGTTGTATTTAAATAAATCAAAACAGCTTGAATTTAACCCTAACACAAAGCCATGGTCAAGTGGTATGAAAACAAATTGTTCAATTTTGCTGCTTAAAAGTATTATTTTATTGGTTTTATTTGCACAAAGTAGAAGTAGAAAAATGTAGAAATGTGAGAAGTTATATACATATTTAATAGACCATGATTATATTATATTTAGGCTGATTATCCATCCATCCATCCATCCATCCATCCATCCATCCATCCATCCATCCATCCATCCATCCATCCATCCATCCATCCATCCATCCATTCATTTTCTTTACCTGCTTTTCCTTTATGGGTTACGGGCAGCTGGTGTCTATCTCCAGCAGTCACTTTCTGAGAGGCGGGGGACATCCTGAACAGATCGCAAGTCCATCACAGGGACACATACAGACAAATGAGACAAACAACCATTCATGCTCTCACTCACACCTAGGGGTAATTTGCTTGGAGCTTGATGGTCAGCACTGCAGTCTTGTTATCCTGAGGCTGCAGGTTCAAGCCAGGTTGTGGCAGGAAGGGCATTCAGCGTAAAACAATGGCCAAATTATTTGCTCGCTGTGGCAACCCCTGAAGAAGGGAGCAGACAAACAACAACAATTAATCTAACATGCATGTTCTTGGTCTGTGGGAGGAAACTGGAGGGCCTGGAGTAAACCCACGTGAGCACAGGGAGAACATGCAAACTCCACCCAGAAAGGTCCCAGGTTGGGAAGCAGTCCTGCAACATTCTTGCTGGGTGGCGACAGCTCTAACCGCTGTGCTATTTTTCAAAAAAGCAACTAGCAACAAATCTAGTGTCTTTTGCTGGTGTTAGAGGATACTCAGATATGACAGAACATATCATTTTACTCTTCTCAACAAGCAGCAGGTGCTGCCATGGGCCCCTCCCGTATCCGAAAGAACTCACAGGTGGCTCAGTCCTCAGGCAGCATTCCTCCTAGCTGCAGTCAGAGCAGGAGATATTCACCCCACCACCTCCAGACTGCAGACAAATTGTACATGCATAAAGCTACTGCTAAATGATTTATGGCAGAATAATTTTTTTTTTGTCTAAAAAAGAAAACATTGTACTAAAATAATTCCAAGCCGGTCCCAAGCCAAGATAAAGGAGGAGAATTTAAATTGTGACATTACCAAAAAAAGAAGAAATTATTTTTCTCTGGTCAGTTATGCAAAGTAGATTATGTCATTTAGCAACTTCTAACAACTTTTAGCACAGCCAATATTTATTTGCCTGCTGTCTCAACATGTAGAAACCTCGGCAAAGAAGAACACTGCAATAAAACTGAACATTTGGATGTGAATTTTTTATTTACTGTCAGTAATCAGTACTGTTCTATATGAAGACATCAAATCAGAGTTTTTTGACAGATATCAGAAGTTTTTTATCCCAGAAATGGCTGTAGCTGCTCTCTTTTGTCAAAGCTGAGGGTGTTTTCAGATAAACAGAAGCTTTATGCATCATGTTTTCTTGCAATACTCGTTTTATACAATACAATGTTTTCTATTGTCGTAAAACAGCAGAAAAATGGGAGCATTTTTCAGCATACCCACAGTGTATATTAATGTTCATCATGAAGATTAAAGCTGGATGGTACTTTTAGAGCTTGCAGCAGGCAGAACAAAGTACTACATGGGTTCAGAGCAGAGTGAATAAATGCAGTCAAATGGTATCCAAGAGAGTCAAGGTGACAACTGAAGGGGTTGAAGTACCTAAAGGTAATCTTGCAAATGTCCAGGACAGCTTCAAATACCTTGGAGCCCCACAGGCAAATGGCAACCAGGATGAGGCTGCAAGAAAGTCAGCCACAACCAAGTACCTTTTGAGGATAAGGCAGGTCCTGAAGAGCCAGCTGAATGGTAAGAACAAAGTCCAAGCCATCACCACATATGCAGTGCCAATCATCAGCCAAAGGAGGAGATAGAAGCCACTAACATCAAGACTCAAAAGCTATTCACAACGCTATTTCACCTTAAGTCCAGCACCCTGAGACTGTACACTAAGAGAAACGAGGGAGGCAGAGGACTATTGAGCATCAGAGCCACTATACAGGATGAAACAACCAAGATCCTGGAGTACATTAAGAAGAAAGGCCCCAATGATGATCTGCTAGGAATAACCTCAGAGATCACTTTCCAGAACTGTCTCAGGCAGCAGAAACCCAATGTGGAAGTGGAGAAAGAGGAAACCATCATGGAAAGATAAATTCCTGCATGGCACATACCATCCGCAGATTGAGGAGGTGGCTGATTTCAGGAAATCCTTCTAGGTACTAGAGAAGACTGGATTGAAGGACAGCACAGAGACACTAATCATGGCAGCACAAGAGCAACAAAGACTGGAGTCTATCATACCAGACAGGACCCAAGATGCAGGCTGTGCAAAGATGCCCCTGAGACAGTCCAGCACATAATAGCAGGATGTAAGATGCAGGCAGGCAAAGCATACATGGAACACCATAACCAAGTAGCTGGAATAGTGTACAGGAACATCTGTACCGAGTATGGACTGGAAGTCCCACAGTCAAAGTGGGAGACTCCACCTAAGGTGGTGGAGAATGACAGGGCTAAGATACTGTGGGACTTCCAGATCCAGACTGACAAACAGGTGATGGCTAACCAACCCGCTATCACCCAGTGGTTGACAAGCTACATTAAAAGGCAGTGGTGATAGATGCAGCAGTGCCAAGTGACTGTAACACCAGGAAGTGGCAAATGAAGCTTGAGAAGTACCAGTAGTCATCGGAGCACTCAGTGCTGTGACCCCCAAACTGGAATAGTGGCTCCAACAGATCCCAGGAATAACCTCGGAGATCTCTGTCCAGTTTTTATGAATAGCTAAGATACTGCATACACCCTCAAAATCCCAGGCCTCTGGTAGAGGATCAAGCTTGAAGTGAAGTAGAACTGTTTATGTGAAAAATAGGGTGAACTGAAACAAAGTTTACATCATGTTTTGGTTACAAGAGAAGTTGATGCACCCCCAACAACACAAATAATAGGAAAATAAGCCAAAAAAACAACATGTTTTTGTGCTAAACACAGTTTTTGTCAAACACTTGTCATTTGAAAAAGGGTGTGGATTTTTTTTAAGTAGGTGAATAGAGGCCAAATATCACTGTGGAAAAACAATAACACACATATACACACACACACACTCATTCTAATCCCCATTATACTCCATACTGATAGAACACTAACAGATTTAGAGGTGAAAATGAGAGCATCTGGTATCAGTTCACACACACACACACACACACCACACACACACATGAAGACTGAGCTAGCTTTGTCTTTGTTCAACCAGAAGGTGATGGTAAAAGCCCAGTTTCTTTCCTTGTTTTCCTCTCTGCCCCCTTTCATCTTTTTCTTTCTTTCTTTCTTTCTTTCTTTCTTTCTTTCTTTCTTTCTTTCTTTCTTTCTTTCTTTCTTTCCAGTGGTTAATCTCTCCCCTGCTTGTCTCTTTTCTGGGAACTGTCAGGTGAATATTCACCTTGGCTACTGAAGCGGACAAATGACACCTTTTAAAGCTGTGATGTGTGCGTGCACCTGTGTCACATTTTTCATACAGTGCAAATTCCATTTTTAAAGGTCTGGGGAGACGGTCGTTTACACTTCATTAGCTGCGTATATGCCTCTGTGTGTGTGTGTACGTATGTGTGGAGGGGTGTCTGTCAATCTGTACATGCTTGTGTGTGTGTCAACACCAGGCTGTGACAAACTTTACGAAAACGATTGAAAACACTATCACCAACAGACACAGTTAAAGCATTTGTATTTGCAAACCAATCTACAAAAACAAAGGAACAATAAAAACAGTATAAAAATGTGGCTCCAACTATCTTTTTTCATTGTTTTAGAATACAGTTGAAACCAGATGTTTACACATGGCATAAAAAGTCACAAAGCCATTTTTTTCCTTCACTGTCTGACATTAAATCATACAAATCTTTCTTGTTTTAGGCCAGTTAAGATTTCCATTTTTTTTGTTAACTGCACAAATAATGGAGGAATTTTTAATTACTTTCAAAAGTTTAAACAGACTAAGATTGCTATACCTTTAAAGCAATTTGGGAAAGCCCAGATGATGATGTCATGGCTTTGGAGGCTTTTGATTAGTTAGTTGACAACATTTGAGTTAATCGGAGGCATGCCTGTGGATGCATTTTAAGGCCCACATCAAACACACTGCTTCTTTGTGGGACATTAGGGAAAACTAAAAGAAATCATCCAACCCTAACCCTAACTGTAACCCCCCCCTTTGGTGTGAAACGTGTGTATAAACCCGAAAGCAAAAGCAAAAGAGCTTATGAAGATGCTGCTAAAACTGGTCAGAGAGTCATTATCCACAGAGAAACAAGTCCTGTATCAAAATGGACTGAAAGGAAACTCAGAGGAAGAAGCTGTTACTTCAAAAGCAACATTTAAAAAGCCAGATAAGAGTTTGACTGTAATCTCTTGTCTGATTAAACTAAAACTGAACTGTTTGGACATTACGACCATTGTTACATTTGGGTTAAAAAAATGAAGAAGCTGCAAGCCTAAGAACACCATCACAACTGACAAGTATGAGGGTGACAGCATCATGTTTTGGGGGTGTTTTGCTGCAGAAGGGACTGGTGCACCTCACAAAATAGATTGCATCATAGAAAAAAAAACATTTTATAGAAATACTGAAGCAACATCTCAAGACATCAGCCAGGAAGTTAAAGCTTGGATACAAATGGGTCTTCAAGTGGACAACAACCCTCAGCATCCTGACAAATTAGTTACAAGGTGGTTTTAAGACAAAAAGTCATGTTTTGGTGGCCATCACAAAGCCCTGGTCTCAGTACCATAGAAAGTCAGCAGAGCTGAAAAGGTGTGTGAGAGCAAGGAGGCTTACAAACCTGACTCAGTTCCACCAGTTCTGTCAGGAGGAATGGGACAAAACTCCAGTACACTGTTGTGAGAAGCTTGTAGAAGGAAATCCTAAACATTTGACCCAAGTCAGACATTTTAAAGACAATGCTACCAAATACTAATTCAATTCGATTCAATTCAATTCAATTCAATTCAATTCAATTCAATTCAATTCAATTCAATTCAATTCAATTCAATTCAATTCAATTCAATTCAATTCAAAAATACTTTCCCAAAGGGAAATTAAATGTTGTTGTAGCTCATAATCCTGGTTTTGTTAAAGAGTTGATGGCTGTGGGCAGGCAGGGTCTCTTGAAGCGGTCTGTCCCGATTTGTCCTCGGTCCTGGTGTTCTCAAAGAGTCCCACCAGGTATGCCTCGCTGGCCTCCTGCATAGCCATAACGGCCAAGCTCTGGAAGCATAGATCTGTCTTGAAGTCCTGGGCGATCTCCTGGACCAGGTGCTAGAAGGGCAGCTTCTGGATGAGCAGCTCGGTGGATCTCTGGTAGTGGTGGATCTCCCTGACAGCCACGGGCCTGTAGAGATGAGGCTCCCTCACTCCGCCGGTGGTAGGGGTGCTCCTTCGGGAAGCTTTGGTGGCGAGCTGCTTCCTGGGAGCTTTACCTCCGATGGATAAAGGGGCACTCTGCTTGGTTTTGGCCATGACTGGAGTTCAGGGTTCTTCACATTTAACACTTGTTGAGCGGCGCAATTCTAAAAGCGACAGACAATGAATGGAAACTTCTGACTTTGAAGAAAGTAAGAAAAAATGATCTCATTATCTGGGCATTTAGCAAATAGAAATAAGTTTGGGAATCCTAACTGACCTAAAGCAGAAACACTTTAGTCTGCTTTAAAGCCAGCCAGAAAAAAATACATAAGTTTTTTTTATATATTGTGTATGCAAACATCTATTTTCAAGTGTATATAAAGTTAAACAAAATCAGGGAAATGTTACAGAAAAACATACTAAAATGTATTAACAACATATTTTCATAACAATAACAGCAAATTATTATGATCATTATAATTTTTCTTTGTAATATATTGCAGACCTAATATAATAATGCTTCATTCTGCTGTTAGCTGTGTTAGCTCAGAGAGACTCAGACCTACAGCCTGTGGTGGTGAGTTTAAAATATATTTATTACAAGTGAAAACAAGACTTTCATAGCTTAATAAGAAGCTTTTGAAAATTAGTTACATCAGTGCCTGGCACTGCTAATGTTGGTTAGCTCTGTAGCAGCTGGTAACTCGTTAAACTAACGATGTAACCTGATGTGACCATGAACAGAGAGCATCATTAACTCCCAAACTCATGTCTAAAAACATATCAGAAAATCAATAAGTGGATTTGGTCTAATTAAAAACATAAAAAAATAATGATGAAAAATAATGAAACTGAGGATAAATAGTTATATTTTTTATTTGATAAAGAGAATTTCAGTCTCTTTATGTCAGTAGACCAGCATTAATACATCAGCTGATTACTCACTCTATGGAAGTAGTTTTTTTAAGACATGTTGGAAAATTACAAGCCATAAAACTTTAAATAGGAATATTTTTATTAACAGTTGCACTGAATCAGCAGCTGTTAAAGTGATACTTCAGTTATTTTGAAGCAATTTAAATTATGGTTCTAATAATGATGGATGGATGGATGGATGGATGGATGGATGGATGGATGGATGGATGGATGGATGGATGGATGGATGGATGGATGGATGGATGGATGGATGGATGGATGGATGGATGGATGGATGGATGGATGGATGGATGGATGGATGGATGGATGGATGGATGGATGCTTTATTGATCATTTGTAGAAAATTACTAAACAAAACTCATCACCTGCTCTGAAGCAGCAGGCTAAACCTCAGCCTCTGTTACCATGGTGATTTAAATTAGGCTCAAAAAATCCTCCTCTGTGGTTCTGAAAACTTAGACTTTCAGCTCATCATAGCACCTAAACTGTTAACCTCATTTCGTAGTCCAGCCCTCTAATAATCCATTGAGCAGCATCAGAACCTCATGACATCTGAACTTCTTTTTAATAGAAGTCTAATAGATATTCATATCTTCCATCATTTTAAAAGTCATATTTATGTATTACATCTCTGTGAGCAAGAACAGTCTCATTTTATTCACAAGAATGAACTGAGTAGGATTCAGTTTCTGGATGGTCTGATCCAGGAGGGGTAGGGCTTTTAGCTTTTTTGAGCATCTGGTGCCACACGTTAGAAGGGGATGTACTGTAACACGGTGGATTTATTGTATACTTACGATAATTTATTTCTTGTGTTTTCATGTTCCTCCCAGCCTGTTCTCCACTTTCAGCTCTTGCACCTACCTCCTGCACTGGTTTCTGTTCATAACTATTCCCAGTTGTTCTTAATTTTGTATTTAACTCTCAGTCTTTTTATGGTGTTCTGCCCTTCCTTGACGTGGGATAGCACTGCATTCCCTGTGCTGTCCTGTATCTCCTAATAAAGATGCTTTTTCTTCCAAATCTGTGGGTCTGCACGCTGAATCATTCTCTCTGAGCCATCAAACGTGACAACATGTCTGTTACATGCCACTATTTAGATGACTTTCAACTGCAAACAAAAATTTCCTATTCAGTGGAAAATAAAAGTTTTTGGTCACAAGGTGCTGGCAATCTTGACATTGCAGCATAAAAAGCAGCACAAGTATACATTAAAATAACTAAAACAACAACTTACTTTCCACCAACAGTGACAACGCCAATAATAAATAAATAAATAAAACTTCTCTTCACTAGTGGTAACAATTTAGGTGCCACTTCAGATTTAGGGCTGCCATTCTTTTTACTCAAACTAAAAATATTCATCTACTTCTCCCTTTTTTCTTAGATTCAGCTTTTTCTCTGTGGAGGTATAAAGTTTGTCAAACATCTGTTTAGTGACGGTGTGTTTAATTGATTCACTAATTTCTCTTCTAAGTATGTTCTACCTACATCACATATGTTTCATTATTTACAAATTTGTAGTTCTGTCTTGAAGAGCTATTGGAGTTTTCCTCATATTCCTCCAAAAAGCAAATGGGTGACAGATCTTGTACCTCCCCCTGCCTATTATGCCAAACGTTTTATTGTTACCCAAAATGCAAGAGTTCTGGATCCGTTTTTTTGACATTTTGTACATGCTCCATGGTGTGACCTTACATTCATGTCTGTTGATTGCTATATTTAGGACTCTCAATTACTCAGTTCCATTATGCTTCATGCAAAAGTACACTGTAGTTTTTCTTCTCTAATAGCTAGATGCCTTATTTTACTACAAGTAAGGCTGTCCTAGATCTGCATGTTTGTTTTAGCACAAGTTTTACACCAGATGCTCTTCTTAATGCAACCCTCATCATATATCTGTGTCATGGTGTGGGGAAAAGGAGGCGAACCCAGAGCGCAGACTCATCATTCAAAAAGGAAACTAAGTTATTAAAGTAAAAGATGATCAAAACAAAAGCTGATGTGGCAGCAAAAACTAAACATAACAAAATCCAGAAACAAAGTAGGAACAAGACAACCAAGACACGACCGGGCAAACACTAACAGAACAATGAACCAGCAAGTGAATGGAGGAGATGACCGGGTTGACAAATTAGGGGAAGTGGGCACAGGTGAGTGAAAATCATGAGAGCAGGTGGCGATGGGCGTGGCAGGTAAACAAGAGCTGACTGAAGATAAGTGAATGATGGCTGAGGAACAGAGACAAGACAAAACATGAAGACAAGAAAATAAACAATCTGAACACAAAAACACAAGATAAACCCAATTCCTAATAATCTGGGCTTGGGACTAGCACCAGAAGTACACAGGAAGTGCCCTTACAAAGGCTGTTATTTAAGGGGAAAAACATTTTCACCTTATTGCCTTCAGCGGTGGACAGTGCCATCACTGTGCCTATGGATTCGAGACTTTATTTTGTACTTGAACATAAGTTGAATATATGTTTTTTTATTCTTACAAGTTTGTACAAAGTTCATCTCCAGTTGAATTCACACAGAGTTAAAATTAAAACAGTGCATGCTTCAACACACACACAATCAAAAGTAATTTATTGCATGCATGAGTACATACACATGCTACATACTTTCATGCTTCAGTACACACACTCAGTCCAATGCTATCACAATAATACCAGCATACATGCTGATATGCAGTGACATCTCAGAAATATACCATGATATTGTCAGAAAAACACAGCAAGACTTTGTTTTGGAGAAATAGCAATGACATCTCAATGTTAAGTTGAAGAGATAAAGAAACAAAGAGGAAACAAAAAGAAATACAGCTACATTTTATTGTTAACCCTCCTGAAGACCCCAAGAGAGAGAGGGAGATAGAGAGTTGTAGAGAAGCCCTTGTAATGAGGTGTCTGGGCTACATGTGTACTGTGTTGGAATGGGGCCTGACTTCCAAGTTGAGAACATTGTCTTCAGATACAATCCCTTTTTGGGACACATACACAAACTTCTCATTGACAGTCAATATGGATTCAGATTGGTCAGAACAACCTTGCATTGGATTGAGTCCAACCTTTAATCAGTTATGGGTGTACATACAATGACATCCAATTTTTAAAGTTTCTGACAGGGCTTGGCAAAACAGGACTCAAAATAGGTGGACACAGGAAAACTTTTAAGATGTTTATTTGTGCTTTTAAGGTAGTAGAAACACTATCGCTCAGGATGGGACCCGCTGGATGTACAGGAGGGAGACTTGTAGCAGGTAAGGCTACCGAGCGGCTAGAGTGGGAGCCGATCAGGCTACCTAGCTCAGGACTATGGCTAGTGGGAAAGTCCGGGGACAGGCAAGAGGTCAAAGCTGGGAGATCAGAGAGCGAGAGCCAAATCCAGAAAAGTATGAATCAGAGTGGGTAGTCCAGAAAGGGGAAGCGAGGTCAAAGGCCGGTGAGCAGAGTCCAAGAAGGTATCCATTGAGGAGTAGGCGAGAGTCGTGAGTCGTGGTACAGGCAATGGGTCAAGATCGAGGCAGGCATGAGCTGTGAGAGTACGCTGGACATTTACTAGGATAAACCGTTCAATAATCTGGCACTGAACTGCTGTGGGAGGTGAACTTATATACAGGGAAGACCAGGTGAAGCTAATGGCAGTGATTGCAGGGGCATGGAACTAGGAGGCGTGGCAAGGCTGTGGAAAATGACTGGGACTGTGGCATGGAACTGTGGCATGGAACTGTGGAACCATTACAGTTTCATGGTAATTTGTCCAGTGGAAGCAACAGAAAGTCCCCCCAGTGTAAACAAAGGGGACTCTGTCCTTGTTAAAAAAATTTAAAACGTAAACCTCAGAGATTTTTTTTAGGTGTTTCCCGTAGTTCTTACCTTGCTGCTGTATGTTCAGCTATAAAATGTTCTAAGACCTTTAGCTGTAGTTAGTTAGTTCATGCAAGTGTGAATGCACACCTGTGTCAGAGGTATGGAGACCTGATAATCCGGTTGTCCAGGAAGCCAGCTGCCTGCTCTCTTTTTGCCGGCATGTACGGACCCATACACGTGGCTGTGTTCCAGTGAACCTCTGCCTGCTCGGTCATGGATCTCAGCTAACTGTCTGGAACTCTATCTGTTTGGCGCTGATTAACATCAGATCACTCACGAACAAGACTTTTATCATGAATTACTTTTTGTCCTCTAAATCTTTTGTTAAAGGAAACATGGGTAAAACCAGATGAAAACAGTGCCTTCTCAGAGCTTCTCCCACATTTCTCTGTAATCTAATCAGTTCTAGCATAAAAGTTGGTGGATGATGTGCATTAAGCAGTTGCTTCACCATAACTTTCTGTTTTCAAATGTAGGTAAAACTGAGTGTATCTTTTTTGGTGACATTGCTCCTTGTAACTTTTGTTACAAGGATCCAAGTTCAGACCCACAGTTAAAAACCTTGGGGTGACTTTTGATAAGGATTTAAAGTTTGAGAAACATATAGCTGTAGTCAAGGCCAGCTTTTATCAGTTATATCTTTTAACTAAGGTTAAATCTTTCTTTTAAATTGTCCTGACCTGGAAAAGAACATTCATGCTTTTATCAGCTCAAGGTTTGACTACTGCAATGCCTTGTATGTTGGAATCTCTCAATCCTCCATCAAACGCCTTCAGCTTGTACAAAACGCTGTTAGTAAGACTAACGTATGCTTTAGTCTTACTTGAGGCAAATGATGAGGCCCCTCTGGTGGATGGAGTCTGCAGTCTTAGCACATTAATTTCAATCAAACTGCACATTTTAGTTTATGTCTTGAATGTGTAGTTTACATTCAGCAGTAGGAAGAGTGAGACAAAAATTGTGAAATAACTGGAACAGAAACAACATTTCTCTGTAATCTAACCAGTTCTAGCATAAAAGTTGGTGGATGATGTGCATTATTTTAAGGAATTCTCAGATTTAAATTTTTATAGGAATTCAGCCTGACAAGCTAGAAACCCATTTTAAGGGTCCATAAAAACCCAAGATGCTGTCTAAATATGAAAACTTGGGTGTTGCATAAGAGCCTTAAAAGTAAAATTAAGAAGTAAAGGTTTTTTTTTGTTTGTTTTGATTTTAATTACAGTAAAAGTAGATTCAGCTAATGAGAAAACTCTTGATATGCTTGTTGTTTTTAAAGTTGTTGATTGTTATTTTAGATAACACCTTTCTAATGAACATCTGTTAAGCATTTGATAAGTGGTTGTATCCTTCAGTCTATCTTCATCACCATACCAGTAAGAAGACCAGAATCCATGTGAGGGTCAGTGATTTGACAGGCATATTGGAAATGCTTGTCTCACTCTGCTTGTGTGTGATATCTAATTGTCTTTTTGTAATTAACAACAGCTTTAAGATCACACACAGGTAAAAAGATGTATGTGTGTGCTGTTGTTCTTTTTTTATTTTTAATAGGCCAGACACTGCTGCTATTATCATCTGTTGTTTTTTTCAGCTCACACATTTCTAATGACCAGCTGCTCTGAGTGTGACTGCAAGTCAGTACACACAAAAACACACACAGAGAAACACAGACTTTAATTCTTATCCCAACAATTACCTGAATAACTTTAAACATTTTCTGTCAAAATTTGGTCTGTGTTTTCAAGAAACCAAAAATCTATCTGTACTCTCATCTTTGCCACAAGCCCGTCAACCTTTTTTACTCTATTGTTTACCATCATTAGCTCTTTTTCTTGTTCAGTAGAATCCTCTTAATAAGATAAATTACAAATAGAAATTATATTAAAACAAAACTGAATTTGATGTTATGACTTAAAAAATAACTGATGAGATCCTCTTCAATAAATAGTTTTAAAATTAGTTATTTAGTCCTATAACATTAAATAAAGGACAATTTGACCTTTTTTAATTCTTGAAGCCATTTTGCTTCAGGGAAAGTTTTTGTTTGTTTTAAACTAAAAGATGCAGAATTATGAGTTTATAATTTTTTCTTAGGCTATTCATTTTCTGAGTTGTGGAGTTCAAATGCAATTCATTTCCCACCCATCCTTCCTTAGGAACATCAGAGTAAATGTATATATGTTCTTGTCTATGAATGTCTTGTTCCAGTAGCCCATTTCTCATCAGAATGCCTTAGTTCCCCAACATCTGACGCAAACCTTGGTAATACAGGTGACATTTAAGCTTGCATGGCACCATTTTTATGTATTTTGCTCATTGTGTAAACAAGGTTGCTCAGAGGCTGGCACCAGGATTAGAACCCTCATACCCCTGATCCTCTCACAACCAAAGTCGTGTGACAACTGTGACAACTCCCGGCTATAAAACAAGCCTCTGCATGGCATGTATCACCAGCACAATGAGGAGGTGGCTCATATCACCAAATCCTACCAATGGCTAGAAAGGGTTGGTCTGAAGGACATCACAGAGGCACTGATCATGGCAGTACAAGAGCAACAGAGACTGGAGTCTATCATACCAGACAGGACCCAAGATGCAGGCTGTGTAAAGATGCCCCTGAGACAGTCCAGCACATAACAGCAGGGTGCAAGATGCTGGCAGGGAAAGCATACATGGAACGACATAACCAAGTGGCTGGCATAGTGTACAGAAACATCTGTGCAGAATATGGACTGGAAGCCCCGAGATCAAAGTGGGGAACACCCCCAAAGGT
>NC_051440.1:1569373-1583609 GCF_001649575.2 Kryptolebias marmoratus
CAACATCAGACATCTCAGTCCAGAAATGTGCAGTTCTAGGCACAGCCAAGATACTGTGTAGAACCCTCAAGCTCCCAGGCCTCTGGTAGAGGACCCGAGCTCAGAGGATGAAACAAAGACCACCCGCGGAGGGTGAGAAGGGAATTTTTGAAATTTTTTATATATATATATATATATATATACATATATATACATGTACATACATATATACATATATCCTTATCGCTGCCTCAAAACTATCACTGTGGCCTCAGTTGACCTTGAACAAAACGCTGACCAGTGACTCTTAATGGTCTTTGAATTTTAACCTATCTTCTTGCTGGGGAAACTTGCGAAAGGAAACCCAAAACATTTCCCCAAAGTCATACAGATTAAAAGCTGGAAACATGTGACTATAAAAAAGTAGTAAACAAAATATTCTAGAATTTCTCTTTCTTTGGAAAACTGTGATTTGGAAAAAAGTGATTTTCCAGCTTAGGTAACAGTTGCACATTAAATAAATAAAAAAAGAAAAAACACACAAAAAGAAAACATGCCAGGAAAACATCTGCACAGACTTGAGTTTTGCATTAGACTTCATGGCAATAGATAAGGACTTATAGTTGAAACACACCATGTCATGCTATATGAAAAAACACTTGAACTATTATTGAGGAAAGAAAGGAGGATGGATTTTACCTTCAAATCATCAGCCATTTTAGTGATTAAAATGCATTTTACTTACTTTTTTATGTTTGTGGTACAGCAGTGGGTGAAGTAAAAGGAAATCAAATTGTTGTTTAATTTGGTTTCTTGTTTAAGTAGGCTAATGGTTGAACAAAAGCATTAAAGGCTAATGCATGCTGTATAAAGTATAAAGGCAGGGTTCCTTTAGTGGTCTTGTGTCATGAATGTTGGTGTTTTGGGGTTTTTGTTACAGTGCCTCCAGCGCCCTCTGCAGAGTCCCCAGTGCCTCCAGCACACATAGCCCCCACAGCCTCCAACACCCTCTGCAAAATCCTCAGAGGATCCAGCACTCTCAACAGAGCTTGCAGAGCCTTCAACACCCTCTTCAGTGCCTTCAGTGCCTGCCAAGTCTGCCGCCACAGCTTCTCCGGTGGGTCAGGCCGACGCTGCCGCTCCACATCACAATGTCTCAGTGGGGGTCGGCGAAGATGACGCTCCACCTCACAGTGTCTCAGTGGGGGTCGGCATTGTCACATTCTACACTCCAAGAACACGTTCTGAAGGATGGATGGACTCCAGCACCTCATGACAGTGGATATAAATTTGTGCAGTTGTAACGTTCCTTTAGCACAGGCAGCTTGGATGTTCTTAATTGATTAGGCCATTGTCAGCATAAAAATGTTTTTTAACGAAGTTTACTGCTGAAGGGTGCTCACTTTTATTTTGGCTAGTGAGGTGTTTCAATCTGTAATATGCACAGCCTGGAGATGATGATGCTCCAAACAGGTGAACTTTCATATGCCATTCTGTAGGTTCCATGTCAGTATCTTCGTTTTCCCACAACGAGAAACGCAAATAGTCCCTATTTTCTCTGCTAGCATGGAATCTATGAAACATTTTCTCTACACCACACAGGACTGCTACTAGATGTCTATAAAGTCAGTAGAGAACTCCAGTCAGTCCATTTGTCAAATCTAGACCTGTTCATTCTGAGCAGTGCCTTCATACTCTGCAGTGCTTTCTTATCCAGTTTCCAAAGGTAATAGAGCCCTCAATAAAGTATGTACCATGCACGTCCCAGTTCTGGTTCTTCACCTGCACTCTGCTTCTCCATCTCTGAAGACATTTTCCACAAACCTAACATAAACCTTCTTGAATGTAAGATTTTTGTCTAGTTGTCTTTTCAGATGTCTCAGTCACACCAAGGCAAGCCTTTTATTGTCAGGGGCGAATCAGGCTTTTAAAAAGTGGAAGGAAAGGTTCGGAGATGGGGAAGTATTATTATTAAATTACCCTTGAAATGATCACAGCCTAATTATAATAGAATCAGAATCATAGCTAGTTATATATATTGTATATAATAAAAAACTTCTTGCATTTCTACATTTGTTTACTTCTACTTTATGGAAATAAAACCATGCAAATACTACTATTAAAGCAACAAAATGGAACAACTTGTATTCGTAACCCTTGGCCTAAACTTTCAGCAACATTTAGATTGCCGAGGTTGTGCGTCTAAAATGGACACCGTGCTCAGTTCACTCCTGTACAGAAGCATAGATATTTGCAGTGTTTGTAAATCTAGTTTTTGTTAAAAAAATGTAGCTAATGGACCAGCAGGGTAAACTATGCTCACGTGAGGCAGGAATATGATTTTGAAAAGAAAGCTTTGCCAGTTTTAGTAATAAAACAAGACAACAAAACCAATTTAACAAACAAAAATATTGTTCTGAAAGAAAACAAGAGCAATTAAAAGTGTTCAAATTATTAAATGAGGTCACTATTTAGTTCTATTTTGGCTATCAGTTCTATTTTGGGTGTACCTTTGTAATGTGTATTCTGTATTAATATCTCTAAAATTGGGTCAGTGAAATCCAGTTTTCATACTCATCGTTGTCAGAATGGGGCAAATCCCACATTTACCCCCACAGAGAAACTCTGAAAACCAGTAAAGCAGGGACTAAAAACAGAGCTTCATTGATCTTATATGAGTTGCACATTTAAAAAGGCTACATATAATAAGAATTTAAAAGGAGGTTTAGATAGCAAAATTTGTATAAAAGTAAAATTGGTATGTTGCAGTTTATCTAGCTGATAGCAGTAGTAGCTCACCTCTGATCATATGAGCTGTTTGTTCATGTATTTATTTATTAATCCTGGTTTTTCTAATGTAGCAATCTGGATCCTTTAGGACTTTTTTGCCCCTCTTTTCTCCTACCACCAATTAAAATTTTTTGAGAACTGCCAAACCAACTTCACCCTCGGGACAAAGATGACACATATTTATCAGTCTCTCTCCTTTTTTAAAAAAATAGCGTGATTTTCTCATATCATGTTCTTTAGATATAACATTGAGTCATCAGAGGGGTATAAAAAGGGTGTAATAATGTCTTTCTTCACATTTTTCCTACTGTTAGAAGGAGCAACACCTCAATTTTTTTAACAATATGAACAAAAGAAAACTTTTCAACAACATTTTTGGTACACACACTCACAGAACTGACATCAAACATGGTGCGGTAGATATGGTGAACTCATGAATTATTAGGTAACGCTTCCATACAGCTGACGACTAGCCCATTATTTTTCATTTGGTAAATGGTAAATGGCTTGCACTTTTATAGTGCTTTAACTAGTCCAAGGACCCCAAAGCTCTTTACACTACAGTCAGTCATTTACCCATTTATTCACCCATTCACACACTGATGGTGGTGAGCAACATTGTAGCCACAGCTGCCCTGGGGTAGACTGACATAAGTGAGGCTTTATAAATCTTTCATAAGACACAACTCAAAAGAGTTTTCTCTTGTGACGTGTTCAACAAGCTTATTACCTCTGCCAAGGAGGTTATGTTTTTGGTAGTGTTTGTTTGTTTTTTGTCTGTGCACAAGATTTCTCAAAAAGTTATGAATGGATTTTCATGAAATTTTCAGGAAATGTCAAACATGGTACTAGAAACAAGGGATTACATTTTGCTGCTGATCCGTTCTAATGTCAAGGTCACAGGTGATCCTGTGCTCTAACTCCGCAACTGTGCAATGGAGGTATGTCAAACTGCACAGCTGGATACATCATGAGTCAAGGATAATGCCTGTTGATTTCAAGGTCATGGGTTCAGAGGTCAAGGTCAGGTGACTCCTTTGTTACTTTCGCCAATCTTTCTTTGTATGTTAGCAAGATTACATAAAAACAAATAAATAGATTTGGTTAAAATTTTCAGGACACGTTAGGGTTCTCACAAAAAAAAGAAAAAGCAATTGATTACATTTTTATGGTGATGCCGATTATGATCCAGATTGCACTTTTATTGATGCTATGGCCTTGACGGAGGTTTGCTCTCTCTGAGGGCTTCTAGTATTAAATATTTTATGTGACATTAGCCACTGATTTATTTTAAGCAACTACAGAATGCTAAAATAAATGTTTATGGTAACATGGCATATTGCTGGATGAAAATCACAACTCTATAGGGCCTGAGTAAGGACTGAATGAAACTGCTTGACACTACAGAACATACTGTTTTTTAATAGTGGTAGCTACAGCTCCTCAATTTGACAGTGAACACTTGTCATTTGACTAATTGGCCTTAATTCACCCAAAATGAAGAAATAATTAACTAAATAATATTAGTAACCGCAAGCCTCTCCCTCCTCACATTCCCTCTGAGGTCTCGTTAGGAGCCATAATGAAGTGACAGACAGGAAGTCAGATTATAGGCGTTATTGTGTCACCTCATCTCCTCTGATCCCAATTCAATTAACAGATTATACAAGGTCTGTATTTTCGGGGAAGATTTCTCTCTAGGTAGTCCTGTGCTGTTCTTTTCCTGGCATCAGGATTTAACATCTTGGTTTTTATAGGAGCTGGCCAAATTCTCTGAATCAAATGTGGCGAACTCAGTTTATAACATCAAAAGCCTAGCATTTTATGATGGAATGCATATTGCCTGACACCTCTTAAGACAGAGTTTTAAACTAAGATCACCTTATGATGAGAAATAATGGCATTATATTGTAGCTGTTTTGATCAAACATTGTACATAATGTCATGAGTGATGTGAGTTGTTGTGAGGTTCATTATTGCTTAGAAAATGTATTGTAAGTAACTCTCAGCTACTACCACACCAAATTTGTAAAATGGATTTAATATAACCATTTTGGTGTTGGCTAAGGTCTAATAGCTGTAGTGGCTATCTTGAATTTGAGTGACTTTAAAAGTCAACCAGTTCTAGATGCACATCCAGTGATTATTTTCTCAGAATTTAATTAATTCATGTGATTCATGAGATGTTCATGGTGTTGACGCCAACAGCTAACATCAAAGTTTTGAGCAAAATAATTGCTCAATGTGTAGCACTCTGAGCATGTGTTGGAGATGACTCTCAACTATTACCACACTAGATTTTAGCAATATATTTATAAAATTGAATTATAAACATGTATTGTTTTCGAATGTTAATTGACTGTGCTAGCTAAAGATAAGCAGCTGCAGATGAACATTCAGTTATTATTTCCTGAAAGTTACACTGAAATGCATTCATTGCATGACATGCATGCGTTCATCACTAATCAACTAAATTGAGACAAGTTCCAGACGTCCACAACGATCCTGTGACTATTTAAGGAAAAAAATTGTTGTGCAAGTTTTTCAAATGTATTCTAAAATCTTGCAACACAAGAGCGAATCCCTGTAAAACATTCAAGTTCAAATCTCTTGAAGTGTGGTTCTGTGAAGCTATGAACAATTAATATCTTACCTGTTGTAGATAGCTTTCTGAACAACATCAGTTTTGGAGAAAAACAGTTGAATTCCGACCAGACTGACGAGCTATCGGCTAGTCTGGCTAAAGCTGCTGCTATCCTAAAACAGGCCTTAAATTTTTAAATTTCACTGCAGTTCATGCAAACGCTATTTTATAAACTTTAGCAAGTCTGTCAGTTTTCAATTATAGATTTATTCCAGCAGATATATTATGAAGTCCCTGTTGTGAGTGACCCTAGGCTGCAATGAAATGCTACAGCTAGCTGCTGCTGCTACTATCTGCACTTGAAAACAACTGAAGAATTCCATGTAATGTAAAATAGGTGGCACTGTAAATATTTATAAAACAGTGTTTGCATGAATCACTATGAAACTTGAGATTGGAATTGTTTTCAGATAGCAGCATCAACTTTAAGAGGACCATGAGTAAAACGGTGGACAGTTGACTCAGGGACTCAATTTATATTTTATAATTTAAACATTAAAAATATTGTAATATCATAAAAACTCACTGGATGACAACAATTATAAATAGTACTATTAAAAATATATATTTTTAAATTAAATTATTTATTTTGTATTACTTATAACTGTAACTTAATCAAATCTAAGGACACATGAATGGGGACAGGGCAGTTTAAAGTTGCATTTAAAATCAAATTTATTTATTTAAATTAAACTCATCTTGCGTACATATAGTTGTGTTTTATGGTAGAGGGAAGTCAAACATATCGGATGAGATTATTAAAATAAATATTAGCCTACCTTTAGACAAAATATACCACATTATAGAATGGGGACTTAAAAGGCACCATTTAGTAGGAATGACCCTTCTCCCTGTAATCACTCAACAGTTTTGACAAGTCTACCATCCCAATATGGCGGTGTTGTTGACGGGGGTAACTAGCGACATACGGCGTCCATGACTCTCCAGTCGCTGACCACAAGTATGCTTTGGAGACTTCACTGCCATTGACCAAAAGGAAATCTCCCCCGACGCTTAAAACACCGACACCACCCAGCAAGGTAATTGTGTCTCCAAACGAGGAAGTCAACAACTCGATCGTGGAAGCCGTTAACAAGCTATGAGGTGAAAAATGTCTACTACCAAGGGCACGTCGGCTACATCAGCGGAATTAGAGTATTCCCTGATTGACTGAAGATCCAGTGATGATGTCTAGTAATCACATACTAGTGCACGCGATCACAAGATGCTTGTTTATGATTCAAGAAGAGTTGTATTTTTTTATTTCTAAAATTCCTTTTGATTAAGTAAGCCAAATTAATAAACAAGGCTATTTAAAAAGGCAAAGTTAAATATTCACAGATTTGATAAATCTTTTTGATAGATACTTTCTAATCGTGGTATTTAGTTAGAGGTCAGTTACTCTGTTAAGAATTCAGTTTAAGGGACTTAGTGTTTCATTCTTACTAACAAATACCCTTTCCTGAACAGTAGTAGTTCAGTTACCTTCTTATTTTTTCTGGTGCTTCCCATTTATGTCTATGTTTTTTTTCTAACTTTAACTGCGTGTCCTTAAATGCTAGGGGTTTAAGAGATGGTATTAAGAGAAAGTCAATATTTCTTTTTTGCAAAAATGCCAAAGCTAACTGCATATTTTTACAAGAAACACACTCTATTGAGGCAGATGAGAGCTTCTGGTCTAATCAATGGGGGGAAAAAATAATTTTGTCTCACGGTACCAGTAAATCTGCTGGTGTTGCCATATTATTTCAAAATTTTCAGAATAAGCTTGAAACTCATAGGAAGAACAACCTAGGCCACTGGATTATTTGTGTACTCAAAATGGAAACTAGTTTTCTGATTCTCTGTAATGTTCATGGTTACAACAGTGTTGCTCAGATTAAATCCTTATTGTCTGTATTAACTAGTCATCTAAAATAACTATCTCAGAAATATTCCACAAACAATTTTATATTGGGAGGAGATTTCAATATGGTTTATAATGAATGGCTTGATAGATCACCCTCTACATTTCAATCTCATTATATAAATGTAGTTCTACACTTTTGCTTAGATCTGAACCTCGTGGATCGTTGGAGAGAAGCAAATCAGCGAGGTCAGTCCTTCTCCTGGTTTAAACCTGATGGTTCAGCTAAATCCCGTATTGACTTCTGGCTTATCTCAGACAATCTGATGCAAAATAGTGTAAATGCTGGAATCTCACCTGCACCTTTATCTGATCACTGCCTGATACAACTCAGTATCACAACTCAATTGAAAAAATCCCAGAACAAAGGTTACTGGAAGTTTAACTCAACCCTGCTTAACAACGAAAAGTTTAATAACGAAATCCTAGAGCATCTCAATTTGATTTGTAGTGATAAAAATTTGAATTCTTACACAGAAAAATGGGAATTCTTTAAATTAAAAGTCCGCCAAATCTAAATCAAACACAGCAAATTAATAGTTTTCCAAAATAAGGAAAAAGAATTAGAAACCATTCAAGAACTTAATCTCATCTGCTCTAAACCGTTTTTTAATGATGATGATAAACAGCGCAAAAAAAATCTACAGTCTGACTTAGATGATTTTTATACTAAAAAAGCCAAAGGAGCATATCTGAGGTCCCGAGCTAAGTGGATTGAGGCTGGTGAGAAAAGTACTGCATATTTCTGTAGGTTAGAAAAAAATAGACAAGAAAGAAATGCGATACATTGCTTGCAAAAATAATAATAAACCATGCACAGACTCAAAATTAATATCCAAAGAAATTTCTACCTTTTATAACAATTTATATTCTTCAGCATATAATAACTCATTGGCAGAAACATTCTTTCATTCTATCCAACATCTGATTCCTAAAATTGATGACAATTATAAGCAGATATGTGAGGAGGACAAAGCTCCAGGCTGCGATTGGTTAACAAGTAACTTTTATAAACATTTTTGGGTTTACATCAGAACCCTTGTGTTTGGAATGCTTACAGAATTGTTAGAAAATGGCTGTTTAACACACATTATGAAACAAGGTGTCATCACGCTCATTCCTAAACCCGGCAAAGATCCAACTCTTCTTGATAATTTGAGACCTTGACAGGAACCGTGGGGAAGGAGGCGAACCCAGAATGCAGACTCATCTTAGAAAACTAATTTATTAAAATAAAATAAACAAAAACAAAAGGCTGATGTGGCAGCAAAATAAGAAACTAACGTTAAACATGAAACGCCAAGGTGTGGAGCAAAAACATGACTTCAGGAAACCAAGAACAATGATCCAGCGGCGTGTGGAAGAGATGACCGGGTTTTTAAACAGGAGGTGATTGGAAAGTGGGCACAGGTGAAGCAATTATCCAGACTTGAGGCAGGTGTAGATGGGCGTGGCAGGAAGACAAAAGAGTGACTGGGGAGGAGTGAATAGTAACTGCACAAAATGACATGAAGAACAAAAAACATGAAGACAAGAATAAAAAAACTAAAACACAAAAACCCAGAATACCGACAGACCTATAAAATTTTTAAATAATGATTACAAGCTCCTGACACACATTTCGCTAACAGGT
This sequence comes from Kryptolebias marmoratus, assembly GCF_001649575.2. Lineage (NCBI taxonomy): Eukaryota > Metazoa > Chordata > Actinopteri > Cyprinodontiformes > Rivulidae > Kryptolebias > Kryptolebias marmoratus. The sequence continues at coordinate 1,578,326 of NC_051440.1, forward strand.
TAAAATCAGGCATATACAAATGATTTCTGACACTCAACTCGGAGTTATAAAAGGGCGCTCTATACACAATAACATTCCCCTTATTTTGGACTTAATTGACTATGACCACTTAGTTGAAAATGAAGGCTTTGTATTCTTTTTAGACTTTTATAAAGCCTTTGATATGATAGAACATGAATTTATGTTCAAAGCTTTAGATTTATTTGGATTTGGAAATAAATTTATTAATGTAATTAAAACATTTTACAAAGATACAAACAGTTCAGTGTGTCTTCCACATGGCACCTCACAAAGATTTAGCATCAACAAAGTTATAAAACAAGGTTGTCCAATCTCTCCTTTACTATTTATTGCTGCTGCAGAAATGCTTTCCATATCAATTAAAAATGCTCAATTTGGTAAATTGTCAGTACTAGGCAAAGAGTTTTCTATTAGTCAGCTAGCCGATGACACAACCATCTTCTTAAATAACTTGAATGAAATTCCCAAAATTCTCAATTTGATTGAAATATTCTCAAAGGCTTCAGGGCTTAAATTAAATTTAAACAAATGTGAAATTTTGCCTCTAAAAGACTGTCCTATATCTTCTGCTTTTAATATCCCTACAAAATCCAATGTCAAATATCTGGGTGTGCATATAAATAAAAATAAATCTGATTTAGAAAATCTGAATATTTGGTAGAAACTTCAAAAATGTAAAACTCAATAAAATAAATGAACACACAGAGATTTATCTATTCTGGGTAAAATATTTCTCACCAAAATGGAAAAAATTTCCAGACTTATTTACCCTGCATATACATTAGGAATACCCAATTCGGCAATCAAATCTATCAATAGGATGAATTTTGACTTTATATAGAAACAGAAAACTCACTATATCAGGAAAGGTAATTTAATCAAACAGTTTGAAGATGGAGGGCTACAAGCCATAGAATTTGACAGTATGAACGGCACTTTAAAAATAAACTGGCTTTGGTCTTTTTTAACAAATCAAAATGCATTATGGTTCCATATTCCAAGTAAATTTTTTTCTAATCTGGGCGGAATTAGTTTCCTTCTTAGATGTGACTTTGACGTTAAAAATTTGCCTGTTAAACTTTCCTTCTTTCACCAGCAAGTTTTGTTATATTGGAGATTAATCTCTAAACATAACTACAGCACACACAATACTCTTTTGTGGCATTGCTATTATATAAAAAGTAATAATAAATCAATCTTTGCAAATAATTGGCTACAACAAGGTGTTTGGTCTGTGATGCACTTATTAAATAATAGAGAGAATATGTCTTTTGAAGACTTCAGTGTTAAATATAAATAAAAGTGAATTTCAAAGAATTATTAGCTATTCCCCCAAATATTTTATGTACAGCAAAACATTTTTACGATATCCCTGATTGCAGAACCCCTGAGCTACCTGGACTTCTGATTAACGGGCACAGTATCACAGATAATAAACTAAAAAATTCAAAAATTAGGGAATGCTTTACTAGTACTATGTTTCCTTTTGTATCATACCCAAATTTTATATTACATTTCTTCTGAAAGGTTCAAAGGGAAAAAATTAGAACAAATTATTTAAATCTTCCGGTTCCTCCAAAAGCTAAGGAAGTCCATTTCAAAATCTTTTCAGGTGTTTATCCCTCTAAGGAGTTCCTTAGACTTCAATTTGCTATTGATGATAACACTTGTTTATATTGTGACAGTGATATTGAATGGACTGAACATCTTTTCTATGAATGTGTGTATTGTAAAGCTTTGTGGGATGATGTGCACTATTGGCTTTTCCCTAAAATTCCAAACTTACCAGAATTTTCTAAGGAAGACATTATTTTTGGGACTCTGAGAAAAGAAAATAATTTTGAAAGGTTATTAAATCTAATAATTATCATGGGCAAATATTTCATTCACAAATGTCATTTTCTTAAAGCCGAACTATATTTCCCCATCTTTCACAAAGAACTCTGCCATCTCTCCGGGTCGGCTTCTTCAGGTCTTTTTTAAGTTTGTGTACATCTGATGCCGATACAATGTTTGTTGTATAAGATGGCAATAATAATAAAAGGGAAAACAAACAAACAAAAAAATAAACATACGGCGTCCATGACTCTTACTTCCGGGTGACGTTCTAGTTGTTGTTTATAAGTTAGAAGTCGGAAATTCAGATTTTTCAGTGTAAAGGTCCGTTAATTTATTTATGTGCGTTCACGTGATGATACATGTAATTCTTAGCAGTCTAACAGTTGTTGGTATAACACTCTACCTCCTCGCGTTGGTAAGCGGAACTACTTCCAGTCAGGCACTAGTTTCATGGGGACTCATAATAATACAGGACGCCGTTTCGCCTTTGATGTGTGAGGTGTGCTACAAACCTTGAGCTTAGATGAAAATCAGAAGTAAACAATGTTTTATTAGAAACATGAAGCCAGTTTTTTTTTCTGAACTTACCCATTTCCCCAGAGCATGAATTCTGACTCGGTCTTGGTTTTTATCCCGTCCACGGAACGAAAAGGACTTTTGTTTTGACGGTATGTAGAATCAGGTCCGATGAGCTCCACTGGTTCTGTTATAGATAAATGCATTTTTAGCTGTTTCGCAGTGGATTAACTGCTGTTCTTATATTTTTTTTTAGCAATTATAAAGACCTAGTTTGGGTAGTTCATTTCTCGGGTAGAATAATGATCTTGTGGAATAGACTTTTTAAATCTATCTTGATCAAATCCATTTATTTATAAAGCGCATTTAAAAACAACTGCCTCTGGCTACAGTGCTGTCCATTATTAAATAACTAGTAATAAACCGTTGCTCACTCCAAAGATTGAGTTTACCACAAACATTATACTGTCATTGTCATTTCCACATTTTCCTGGTAAAACAATAGTATGAGCTGCCGAATCATATAGGTTGATTATTACATATAGGTATAGGTAGTTCACAACATAAACCAACAGTGTATTAAGTTGCTGAAAAGGTTTTTTTGCACCTTCAGGAAAATTCAAGAAGAATGTTTTTTGCCAGGACTATCTCTTAAATAAAATGAAAGCATGGCAAATGGAATTCTGGCTACTTTTCCTATTTATGATCAATGCAGGTTCCCATTATTCCAACCCACGACCCAACCCAAATTCTGTGGTTGGAACTAATACAACACCAGAGTCAGACCTAGCATCGGGGTCTTATCCATCAGTATCTTGAGTCATGCTAATGAATAGAAATAGGAGCTGTGATTCAATGGAATGGCAAATACTCAGTTTAGAACTGATTTCCCTGAAACAAACCACCTAACGACCTTTACCTGCTGGGGTTTTGGTCTCAATTTGATGTCAGTGTTTATTTGTTCCAGATGTGTGAAACAGAAGAGAAAGACCTGTATGCAGTCCTGGGTGCCAGCCCCACAGACTCAGTCCAGCAGCTCAGACACAGGTACCAGCAGCTGGCATTAAAGGTAAAAACAGTGTTCTGTGTGTTAAATATATTTGGTATGCGTCTTATTTGCTAAAGTGTGTGTCAGTCTGATTCTGTCAGACTCTGCCTCACCACTCATATACTTCACTGCATGTCTGTGGTACTAATAAATGCCATTGCAATTCTTACAATGACTTTTCAAATGTGTTGAAAATCAGAGGAGCTTTTTTCATGTTTGCTACTCAAATAGAACCAGGACAGTTTTTTTCCATCATAATGTAATGTAAAAAAGGCAGGGGGAAAAAAAAACACAAGTTCAAAACAAACAAGTTTTGATTTTAAAATACAGTTTAATTGCCAGTCAGCATTATAATATTGCTGATAATAATAATAATAATAATAATAACAACAATAATAATAATAATAATTTGTAGGGGCACAGAGGGGATATTATTATACATATGCACATATATATACTACTGTTATTATTATTTTAAATCTCCTCATAACAGACTTGTAGCCTGCCTTACACACTCAGCCTCCCACTCCCCTCCACACACACACACCTTTCTGCTGCAGTTTGCTCTGCTGCGAGTCTCACTCGCTCTTCTTCTGTCTCCTCTCGTTACTTTATGTGTCCCTCAGCCATTTAAGATTATGGGAATGAGGCGTGTGTGCGTTTATTTTCATGAAGCTGGACTCAACATTAGCTGTTAGCTTGGAGAAACAGAGACAATTGCCAATGGCATGAGAGCATATCCCTGCGAGGAGGTGATGGTTAAATTCAGGTTACATTCACTCAGGGCAGAGTCGGAGAGTGTTTTGTTCACTGAGTGACACATGCAGTTCATTTGCAGTGAACGAATCACTAGACACATTTGCTCAGGCATCAACAATCATCCGCTGCTGTGTCATTCAGATTCAGGTCATGAGTGAGTCACAGAAGTTCTGGCCGGCACGCTCAAACTGAGCTCAGCTGAACTGAGAAAAGAACGAATCAGTTAATAAAGTGATTCAGTTTAGTGCAGATTCAGTTTGTTCACTCAAAAGATTAGTTTGTTTGAACGAATTCTTTGTGAACGACACAACACTACTGCAGCTATCCCAGTGTGATATAAATATGTTCACTTGCCTTGAAAGCTGACACAATTAGTGTTCAAATCAGATACTTTTAAAATAAAAAAGGTAAATGTTTGGGGGTAAAAGATGGCTGTAAATTAAAAAGAGGAGATGGAAAAATGTAAAAACAACACATGAAATAAAACCACTTGTGGGGAAAATAAGAATAAATAAATTAATTAATTCAAGAGACAATCTATAAGGAAAAGGAAAAACAAAGAATATATTTTTATAAACAGTACAATTTTTTATGTGCTTGAAAATGTAATTTGTTGGGACTAACCTGAAAAAAATAAATAAGAATGTCAATTAAATTATAAAACTTGGGTAAAGTTCTCCTTTTTTAAATTAATTTAATTTTAAGTGTTTAAATTTATTTATTTGGCCTTTAATTTACTTATTGAGCCTTTTTATATTTCTGCTTTTATATTTAATTCTGTCAGTGTTGGTCCTCCATAGAGCTTCTTCAGGTGACACTGCTGCATTATTGTGTGAATGCTTTTAAGCATTCACACCATTGTTTTCCTGTTTCTCTTTATTATCTATTATTATTGTGTGAATGCTTTTAAGCATTCACACCATTGTTTTCCTGTTTCTCTTTAATTTTATTCTTCTTCTTCTTTCACTATTCCGTACGTTTTTCGGCATCTATCGCAGGCCGCAATTTTTAAGCGATTTCAGCCATTCAGGTATCAAAACGTTCAGCTCGTTCAGGAGAAGGGTGCTATGACTTTTGGTATTGATATCTTTTAAGGTTTTT
>NC_051440.1:1584858-1590139 GCF_001649575.2 Kryptolebias marmoratus
TTTTAAGGGTTGTTAAGGTGTTATTATAAATTGTTCTGCTGTTTTAAGGGTTTGTTCTGAAGTTTTACTGGTCTGTTCTGCTGTTTTTAAGGATTTTTTTGCTTTTTTATTAATAGTTCTGCTGTTTTAATGTCCTTTCAGGCGTTCTTAAGGTTTTGCTATTTTTAGGTTCTGTTCTGCTTTTTGGGATGTTTTCAAGGTTCTTTCAGCTATTTTTCAGGATTCTTGTGCTGTTTCAAGGATTGTTCTGCAATTTTAAGGATCATTCTGCTAATTTTAAGTATTGTTCTGTTATTTTTAAGGATTATTCTGTTACTTTTAAGCATTTTTCAGCAGTTTTAAGGGTTTGTTCCGCCTAGTTTCAGCTTCTTCAGCAGCTTTCAGTCAAATCATTCAGCAAAAAAGCATTCACACTGCATTTTCGCAGGAAATGCAATTTCTCTAGTTTGTCCATTGCTTTCTTTTCTCTGTCATGTGAGCAGTGAAGTTGTTCTTGACAAACTGCATTTAATTGGAAATTAACTGAAAATGTGGGGCACGTTGGAAGATAAAATACTCTAAGGATAAACTTGTGCATCTTTTTTGTTGCTCCACTTACAGCTTCAGGTCAGATAAACCAATTATTGCCAAGAGCTGAGAGTCAGCTCCAGCTCACTGGCTTATTATCACCTGCCTCTGAAGGTGAAAGGGCCAGACTTCTTAGTGAAAAAATGTCTTCTGACTTTACAAAATAGATAACGTATCTTTTCTTTTCCACAGTCTTACTTTGACATAATAAGTTGATGTTTTCAATAATAATAATTTAATAATAAGTTTGATTGTTTTCAAAGTTGCACAGAATGAAATGTGTGTTTTTGCAGTACCACCCGGACCGTCTTGGAGTAGAGCTTTCTTCAGAAGCAGAGTCTGCTGTGAGCAAGTTTGTTGAAGTGAATTCAGCCTGGAGGGTTCTTGGTGAACAGAACACCAGAAGACGGTATGACACGCAAAGGAAAGGTGAGTTTTACCTTTTAACTCTACGTTCTACTTTCTGCTCTAAAGCAGGTCAGCTAATAGTAAATATTGCCTGCCACTGAAGGCAAGGAAATTATAATGGCTTTTTGCCTGTGTGTGTGTATATATTTTTTGCAGTGTTGGCGCATATCCGATTACACAACGCAAAAATGTCCATAACCTTTCACAGTTTTACAGATATTTAGCTGGAATTTAGTGCACTAGTATTTAGCTCTCCTACTAAATAAAATTTGTGTAGTAAGTTTACCTAGATATTAAAATTAAGATAAGACCATTTCCACGCATTCATTGGCTTCCCCTGGTTTTCTGTGCTGGTGCCTACCTCTAGTGGTCATTGGGCGAGAGGTGGAGTACACTCTGGACAGGTCACGTCCAGTACAGAGCCACATAGAGATAAACAAGGCAGGTAACCATCCACAGCTCCCACAGCAGACACATGTTTTATTTACCTGCATCTTGCTCACTGGAGAATATGAAGTTCCAAGCTTTGAACTGCATGAAATACTCCATTTATGCAGCTACATCTTCCTCCCTTCCCTCCTGAGGGTCATTAGGGTCTTTGTTAGCCTGGCTCACAGGGAGATGTTTTGGTCACATGTTTGAAGGTGTGAGTTAGAGTGAAACTAACTGGGTATCAGGCTTAATGCTCCATTGTAGGTTTTAGAAAGCTGAAATCTGAGACCTCCTCCTCTGTTTAAAGTTGGTCTTTCTCATTTAATGTAAATGGCTTCCTTGACTCCCCTCTCAAACCATCTGTCTTCTCTGTCTGTTTAGTTAATAATAATTTCCGCACCTTTGTATTGGAGAAACTAAACAGCTTCTCCACAGACGCATGGCTCAACACAGGAGAGCAGCTTGTCAAGACAGGACTCAGCTGTTCTCCTACACTTAAGGATAAGGGACACCATTTTGGAGACCAAATAGTTTATATTTTGGACAGAGAAGAGAGACCTTTGAAAACACAAAAATATTTATAACTCAGTCAGTTTGACAAATCTTAAGCTTAAATTTGGTGTGGCAGTAGGTGCGAATTATCCCCAAAACACATTCTGAGCACTAACAGACTACACAAGATCACTGGACAGATTTTAATGCAATTTTCAGGATATAGTCATTAGATGTACTACTAAATAGCTAAATCCATGTATTACCTCTACAACTGATTGAGCTTTGGATTCAACTCAATTCAGAACAGTTGCCATTACTAAATGACCTTTAGAAAACAAAAAAATGGCTACAACTCAGTCAATTTTACAAATTTTGAGCTAAAACTTTATGTGGTTGTAGATGGAAGTATTTTAAGTCAAGTCAAGTCAAATTTATTTATATAGCACTTTTCAGCAACAAAGAGGTTCAAAGTGCTTTACATCACGAAAACACAAAAATACAAAGACATCATGAAAACAAGCAATAGTGATTCATTCAAAAAAATTATTCAAAATAATCAGCTAATTCAACTAAGGTCATAAAAATAGCATCATGCATGAAAACACACAGATTAATGTAAAAGCACACAGGCAGGAGATAACACTAATTCAGCTAATTCAACTAAAGCCATAAAGCAGGATAAAATAAACTAAGTCATACTAAAATAAGCTAAGGAAAATCAAACAAAGATTTAATAAACTCCAATTAATTAGGGTAAACTAGGATAAAAAAGATCTCACAACATATTCTGAGTGTGAGATCTGAAGGTATTGCATATTTCATGCATAATTCTACTTTCAAGGTTTGGCCAAATTGGCTACAACTCTAGCATGAAAGTTGGGGGGCAATATGCGTTCCTTCAAGGACTACTCAGCCAATAATTTTTCACAAACCGTGCCTGTAAACAGGAAGGAGCAGTGACACTGCTTCTCAGATTTGTTTTCCTCAGGGCCCTCAGCACTCTGCACATAGGCAGACTAATTGGAAACACGCTGCATCAAAGCCAATCACTGTCACCTGCTGCCATTCCCTGAGCCATTACCTCACCTCTCCTCACAGCTGAGCCTGACCACACCCAGCCACTGCAGCTGCAAGCTAATCGTTAGTTGCCACAAATAAAAATGAGGAACTGTATGTATTTTAGCTAAACACACTAAGCTGGTATGAGTGAAGTGAAGTGAAGTACACTTCACTTCACCACTTTTCCGCAACAAGGCGATTCAAAGTGCTTTACAACATAGAAACAACAGTCAGGTACATAATTAAATACAGATTAAAACATCATATCAAACATTGTAAAAACATCATATCAAACTAAACATATCTAAACATGAGCTAAGATAGTCAAAATAGTTGCTAAGATAATCTAAATGAAATCATGATAAAGGTAAAGCTGAACTAGGAATCTAACAATCTAACAATATCTAAAATATGAGTTAAGATAAACTAAACAAAACTAAATGTACAGGAAGGGTAAATAAGCTAACATAAATTGAAACATGATAATGCTAAACTAAAGGTACAACATGGCTTACTAATAGTACCAAAGGCTTGCTAAACAGCTAACATAAAAAATGCCAGGATAAACATGATAATGCTAAACTAAAGGTACAAGAGACTAACTAATAGTACCAAAAAAGGACCGCTATCAGCCAACATGAAAAATGCTAAGATAACTAAGTGAAAACATGATAATGCTAAGCTAGAGATACCAAGAGACTAACTAACACTACTAAGGCCCGCTAAACAGCCAACATAATAATTACTAAGATAACTAAACTATGGTAGTGAAGGAGGGGAGGGAGGGAGTGCGAGTGGGGTGACAGAGATGAGGCAGAGACGGTGGAAAATGAGTGTGTGTGTGTAGTGGCGATGGGAGGCAGTGTAGGGTGTGCTGTATGAGTGTGTGTGTGTGTGTGTGTGTGTGTGTGTTTGTAGAGAAGTCCATGAATCACGTCACAGAGGCCATTGTCTTTGATAATATGATGGAATGTTTATCAGCCAGCCCAGAGCAGATCCACAGATGTCCTTAGGCAAGGGAGGGGGCAAAGCATCTTGTTTACATAAAATTTGGGGAGAAATTGAAGATAGCTGGCCAAGGCGGGCATAGGGAGCCAGATTCACATAACAATAATTGTTTTGGATCAGGCCGACTTATGTTTTCTGTCTGCCTTGAAAGTCTTGCTGATACTTCTCAATGGTGAATCCAAACAGCCAAATTCAAGGTACATTCCGCCTGATTCAAGGAAGCAACTTTCTCCAAGATTTATCCCATTTCATTCCTGAGTCCCAGAACCGCATTTAGTCTGCTGTCCTGTAGAAGGATAGCATCCAACTTGCGATTCTGCTCCCGTAACATCACTGTTTGAGCGTAGACCGCCAAACCGCGTTCAGGAGACAAAGAGAAAGAGAGAAAAAAAAAAACACGTCCGCCTTCCACCAGGAGCAGAGAGAGTGCAGGATAAACATCCTGGATGGAGTGATGGGAATCTTTTACAAATGAGCTTCCAGAGTTGGTGGACTTTACAATAAAGCTTCGTCAGTCAGGGTTTAATTAATCAATGAGCCTAATGATGCTGCACCTTGCTGAGATTTACTCTTCTTCTTACTTTTCAATGATCCAACACACAGGATAGAACTGTTAATATTTGCTTTGCAAGTGACTTCTCAGATCTTGTAGTCTTTTGACAGGTTGCATTGACTGTTAGTTATTTATGTATAAACTGCAGCTACAGGAGCCACTCGTTAATTAATTCGACAAATGTTTTTGTGTTTAATCAATATCTTACATTTTTGTCATTTTAAAAGTTCTGTACATTTGCAGCACTCAGTGTATGTGTGTTGAATGACTCTAACCTTGAACCAAACCAAATCTTCACTCAATGTCTGTTAAAGTAAGAGTTATAGCCATTTTAGTCTTTTCAAAAGGTGAGTTGGCTGTGGCAGCCATCTTGAATTGGTTTGGCTTCAAAAGGTAATCTTTTCAGAAAGAAGATTTAGTAAACTCTACAAACTCCGAGTTAACTTGGCCTGAAACTCCAGGTTTTCAGTTCCAGAAAGGCTGATTACATTTAGGGTAAATAACTCATAGTTTCTTAACCTTTAGGTAAGGGCGAGCGTGTGTGCAGTCATAGGCGCTGGAACCATTGGGGCCAGGGGGCCATTGGCCCCCCCACTTTCCGGCCCTGCCAGTGCGCTGCGTGTTCCCACCAGACGGCTGCACAGACTGCACGCGACTCTCACAGACTGTGACTAACGTGTCTTTGTGTTTATATAGAGACAGAAGCACAAATAAAACCTACAGCATTGAGATCTGGACCAAATTCTTAAAGCTCCAGTC
>NC_051440.1:1591760-1599334 GCF_001649575.2 Kryptolebias marmoratus
GAGTCAGCGAAGGGAGGCATACTTTGGAAAATTCTGAGCTCTGAAACTTATTGTCATCATTAGTCGTTATTAGTGTCATTAGGATGTAAATAGTTACAATGAGCGACATACTTATAAATAGCCTCGGAAGAAATCTTTTCACTAATATAATGTTTGGTTACATGTTCCAAGTCTGACAAAGTTTATGTTGTTTTAATACCGAATGCTCTTAATTAGTTCCGCCGCACAAGCGTTCGTATATTCCTGTTGCTCAGATGTTGGATTATTCCATCTATGCCCGTGCGCATGTTATTTACCTGTGTTTACTTTTATTGTGGTCATTTATAAAGCTGTTGGTTGGTTTAACTAATTATCATTATTCATAATAATATACTGGAACAAAAAGTCATAGATGAAAAAGCGTTTCATTACTCAGTTTTTATTGATGTTAGACGATGATTCGATGCATGTAAAATTAATAAGGTGACGAAACACTCCGGTGGCCCCCCACCTAGAAAATGAATCCGGTGCCACTGTGTGCAGTACAAAGCCATCCTCAGTGAAGCTCCAATATCTCAGGAAAGAAATGCAGGAAAAAGAGCTGTACCGTTTCTAAATACCATATTTTCCGCACTATAGGGCACACTGGATTATAAGACGCACTGTCAATGAATGATCCATTTTCGAACTTGTGTCATATATAAGGTGCACCAGACTAAAAGGCTCATTAAGCGAAACAAAACAGCCCCGTCTTTTTGGAGAATACTGCACTGCCATAAGCGTCAAGTATAAACGTCTACACCACGCGCTCAGGTCTGTGTGCTGTGCGCAGAGCCCTGTGCTATTATAATTGAACCTTAATGCTGCAAGCGGTGCGACTTTGTAGTTTACCAAAGTCATACTAAAACATTACATCTTCTTACACATACAGTATAAGGTGCTCTGGATTTTAAGGCGCACTGTCGTTTTTTGAGAAAATTGAAGGCTTTTAAGTGCGCCTTATAGTCTGAAAAATATGGTACCAAGAACCTTGAGTACACAGAGCAGCTGAACAGGAGCACAGTTGATTACAAATATTTTTTATTTATTTTTATCATTTTTATGAATAGTCAAATAATTACATAAATTAATTGGCCATGTTTTTCTGAAAAAGCCTATTAGTCAAAATTATGATTTTGGAAAATACACTATATTGTCAAAAGTATCTCCTTGTCTTCCTTCATACTCATATGAACTTGAGTGACATCCCATTCCTGATCCATAGGGTTTAATATGATGTTGGCCAACCCTTTTTAGCTATAGGAGCTTCAACTCTTCTGGGAGGGCTTTCCACATGTCTAGGAGGGTTTATTGGAATTTCTGACCATTGTTCAAGAAGCCTTACACTCACTTGGTGATGTAAGGCTTGGCTGCAGCTGCTCAGCCATGTAGATCCATTCCATGAAGCTCTCTATGTTCTGTTCTTGAGTTAATCTGAAGGCCACATGAAGTTTGGAGGCCTGTAGCTATTGACTCTGCAGAACGTTGGTGACCTCTGTGCACCATGAGCCTCAGCATCTACTGAGACTAGTATAAACCCAGGGTTTCTTTCACTAAACCTGCCAGCGAACAGGTTTAGTTCACAGAATTTAGTACTATGGTGGCAGAGTCTGAAATTTACTTATCTCTCTTTCCGGAACAGTAAACTCTTTTTCCTTAAACCCAGGGTTACTCTGAGTTTTCACTAAAACCTGCTTTCTGGAATACACCCCAAATGTAGAATGTACATACAGTGATTACTTTTTGAGAGTTTTATTAAAATCTGTCAGGTAGTTCATGAGATATTTTGCTAACAGACTCAAAAACCTAGCTATATTTCAGCCATGTTGGGCTTGTGAATGCTGACGGCTGAATGACTTTGCTGAAGAAGCAAAACGAAGCAAACCGAAGTAAAAGGAGCAAAACAGGAGCTAAAAAAAAGCTAAAAAAAAGATCCCACTCAGTAATACTTGGACTATGTGTTGGGAATGGCTCCCAGCTACTACCACACTATATTTTACCCCCAATATCTGTAAAACTAATTAAATTATAAACATTTTTTTTGCTTTAAAGGTCAGTTAGCTGTGGTAGCCATTTTGTTGTAAAGGTACATCCAATGATGATTTCCTCAAAGTTTTGTTAAAATTTGTTCAGTGGTTTACGAGATGTTTTGCTAACCGATACATAAATGCACTCAAAACACACACAGACACTTGCAAAAACATTTTTGCCCACCTTTGCGTTTCAGCAGTGGGTGTTTAAAATAGCCAGTCACTAAGCTTAACACAGTGTTAGTTTATACAGGGTCAACACAGAGACACAGTACCATACTTGTCCACACTTCTATGATCAGTTATGTTTTTTAAACTGGGGGAGAAAACTGGACTGCTCCAATAGGCACCAACCCAACCCCACTCCTCACTGAAAAGACCCCAGCTAAAACACAAAATGGAGACTTTCTTGCTGTGAGAAAACAGTGCTAACAACACTGCTGTGCTGTACACTTATCATTCCTTCTAGAAATTATCACTAGTTTAGCAGCTAATGTACCTAACACAGTGCAATGCTAATTAAAAGCTAAGCAAAATTTAACACTAATTATTTCTTTATGACTGTCAAACTGTACAACTTGATAATGACTGTTTCCTCCAGAGTGAACTGTTAAAAAAAATCACAGTTTTAATAGCTGCGTTTTCACTTGTCATTCACCAGAAACAAAGCCGAGAGCATTTTTCTACATGAGACTTTTAAAACTGAGTGTGTAAAAACTATTCAAAGAATGTAGAATAAAAAATAGGATTTAGCAGCTGTACAAAAATAAATTTAAATCTGCCTAGAATTTTGATTGTTGGCACTGCAGTGAGATGACATAGACCTGAAGAGGACATGCTTCCTGTTATAGGTGATGCTACAAGATTATCTTAATCAGAAGGTTGAGTTTTGGCTGTCTTTACAAAAACACAAGTAGCTTTTCAGGACTTTTTTTTCTCACTGGAACTTGTTTTTCTGTGTGGACAAAGGCTGAAACAATGAAAATCAAAAGACATTCTTGTTTGGATGGCCTCTGAGTGTCATTTCTCAGCTTACATGTATTCCAGGCTTGTTCTAGACCCAGAAATTGACTTGATAAATTTGGGTGTTCCAGCAAAACAAATTGGAAGCAAAAGGTTTTAAGATTCACTGTCTTCTCTTGTGCTAAATCAAATAATGTTGCCCGTCTCCTTCTACAGTTTTTTCTCTAATGCTGACTTTATATTTTACAGAACAAGAACTGAAACAAGACAAACCGGTAGATTCTACAGTCCATCTGGAGGACATGACGTGGGACCAGGGTAATGAGACATTATCAACAACAAACTCACACTAAACAAAATAGTATAATTAGCTGCATTACTAACCATATACACATACAGGACACTGATTCTCAGATCCGGGGCTATATTGGGTTACGTATCTTGCACAAGGATATTTCAACATGTGGTGGGGGGAAGCTGGAGTTGTTCCACTGACCTTCCAGTGGTCCATTGCAGGTGGTGGTGGTGGGTAAAATCTAGTTTTAGATGCATCACATCGTAGACACAAAGGATTTTGACTCGATTTCCAAATGTCAGAAACAGATTTTATGTTAATCTGTGCTACCACTTTAGGAGAGTTTTCACATTTTTTTAAAAACTTTTTTTCTTCACTGAACCCTGAAGAATATCTGTCTGTAGGTATCGCTGACATTGTCATAACATGACTGTCTTTGTAATTTTGAAATGTTTGATTTGTGTATAAAAGCTTCAGTGATAAACACGATGGTAATTATGTTAGCACTCTTTATTATGCCTAAAAATCCATAAATCTGTGTTTATTTACATATAATAAATTAGTCATTTAAGTTAGATGTATAAATGTACATCCAGTGATTATTTTCTGAGAGTTTCATTAAAGTCTAGTCAGTGGTTTATGAGATATTTTGCTAACATACCGAAAAACAAACATACTTTCAGTCTTTGCAGTGGGTGATAATTATAAATTTGTAAACAGATTATCAAAGGCTGTGAATACTTTTGCAACCCACTGTGTACTGTGTACATATTTACTTTAAATATGTTGTTGTTTCACATTTATAGTCATCATATCACTTGAGCCCCTGTGTTTTACTATTAAATTTAAAAAAAACTTTCTGTGGTTGTTGTGACTTTGGATATTATGAGTTTGTATCCAAAATGTCGTCTTTGTTGTTTCAGATGAACTGATTTATACATATGGTTGTCGTTGTGGAGGAGGGTTTGGCCTCTCACAGGAGGAGGTGGAGGAGGAAACACGTCTCATGCAGCCAGAAGATAAAGAGGAAGGAATGGACACAAAAACCTTGGGCGTTCTCGTTTGCTGTGACACATGTTCCCTCAGTATCTATGTCACATGGTCATTGAGTAAAAAGACTGAAATATTCAAATAAATGTTTAAGTCAAGTCAAATTTATTTATATAGCACTTTTCAACAAGGCGGTTCAAAGTGCTTTACATAATGAAAACACAAAAATACAAACTCATCATGAAAACTCACACAATAAATACTTCAAAAAATAATTCAAAATAATAAGCTTTTTTTTTTTCTTTTTAGAAATCTTTCACTTCTGTTCTCAAAACTTTTCATTTCATACAGTTTTGTTACTTTATTTTCAGGGTTTTTTTCCTTCTTGGTTTTCAATTTGTTTGTCTCGTTTATTTGCTGCCCTTGTTAAAGTGTTTTTAAGTTTGAAAAATGTGCAATTGAAATTAAACTTTATTATCATGGTTTTACTGTGAATTGTTAACAGAGGTAATACTATTTACTAACACATACAAGTTAGGGCTTTTATCTAATTTATGTTCAAAACATTAATAACACATGTACAAATTAGGACTCAGTTTCATATCTGATGTTTTGATGTCTACTGTAGTGAACATATCTTTAGAATAAAAACTTTTTGTAACGTTTTTAGATTTAAAATTTGTAATAGGACAATTGGTTATGGCATTGATGCTATCCCCATATGGCAGGCAGAGCACATCCCAGTCACTTCTGTCAAAGGAGCCCTGCAGAACCTTGCTGGCTTCCAGACTCCACCTCTTCACACACCTTGTGGAAACAAGCAAGTCTTAAAAGCACCAGGTTGTTATCTGAACAACAGAGTTGGGGTACGGCAGTTGTTTTGTTTGCACCCTTAATGTTTGCTCACAAGAGATCCAAAGTTTTATTGTTCTGTGTTGCACAGCTTACAGCTTAGAGAAAGTAGAGTGGGTGATGTCACAAACTGCTGCCTCTTCAGCTGATAGTGGGATGTAAACCACGATCAGTAAATTGGAGGTGAACTCCTGTGGCAAATAGTATAAATGCATACTTAAGGCTAGGAGTTCAGCATCAGGCCAGAACAGTAACAAGACCAGAATTGCACCACAGTTTATTCACCATTCCATCAACCTCTCCACCTCTCTCCTTAGCAGTCTAGGCTTTTGTAAGATTGCTGTTCTGGAGCAGGTGATGAGTTCAGCCGCTCTAACCATGGCGATCTAGCTGTGCTCAAGAGAGTCTCATTTGTGATTTAGAAAACTCTGACTTTCAGCTCAACTTTAGCAGGAAATCTTGCTTCATATCACAGCCCCCTGAGTATATCTGACTAGAATCATGTCTACCCTCAGAGTGGAAATATCAAGGGTAGAGAGGTGTTTCTATTTCTGTGTGTGTCAGGCTGAAACATGGCAGAGTCTCTTTGGTTTTTTGTGTGTCAGTTTGGCCCCAAAGAGCACCAAGGAAAACAACTATACTCACAAGCTAAATTATGTATGACAAAACACAGTCTGGGAGACCTTTAGTGTGTGTGTGTGTGTGTGTGTACGTATGTATGTACACTCAGGAGAGGATCAAAGTTTAACTATTGGCATTTACTGTTTTTCAGCATAATCAACAGGTCAGAAGCTGCAACATATTTATCACATTGGTTGCATTCATTCCAGCCACTATGGATGTTGATGCACACACTGTACATTAAAACACCAAACTCTGATTCTTAATTTAATGGAGTCTTTCAAAAGAGACACAAGTAAGGTGCAGTCAGAGGCCAAAATAAATGATTAGATTTTATGCATTATTTCTTAACAATGAAAATCCTCAAATGGCAACAATTTAAAAGCTTGTAAAGGTACAAACTGTAAAGGTGTTGAGAAAGCTCTAAACATCAGGTGATATCAGGCAAATGTTCAAAATGTCTGAATGTTCAAGTATTGAAACAGTGACTTTTTAATAAAAAAACATGCTTCTATTTAATACCAGCAAATGTCTATGATGTCTCTGATGTGTCTAATAGGATAAGATAATGCAAACTGAGTAACACTGACAGTCACAAACAGTACTGCCCTCTGGGAAAGATAAATCATTGCAGTCAGAAAGGTGATGTTTTCTGACAGAATGGTCTGTTAACAATGTCTTGTAAGTGAACAACTGAAGTTGTATCTAATACTCATGATATATTATTTAACTTTCAGTCTGGTTTTAGAAAAGGGCAACTACAACAACCTTTAAAGCATTAAATAATTTTACTGAGCGCCTGGACAACAGAACACCCTGTTTTCACACCAGCATGTTCTGCTGGTGTGAAAAGATACTTCCATAAGATTTCAGTGTTTGAAAACAGAAGGCATCACTTCTAATTTCCTTCATATAACCCAAGGTGCTCCCCTGCAATACGTGTTGGTGTTCTCCACGAATCAGTTCTGGAGCCACTGCGTTTTATTTTATATAATACAGAGAAGTATCAAACACTAATGTCCACCTTTATGCTGATGAAACTGTGATGTACTCTGCTGCATCTGCACCTTATCAGAAGCTTTCTCAACTCCAAAATATTTTAATGCTGTTCAGCATACTTTGTACAATTTCAAACTAGTTTTGAAAGCTTTAAAAAAAAGTACAATGTTCTCTGATTCAAAATCAAATTTCAAGAATCTTCCACATGCCACCACTCTTCAGGGCGCAGAGTTTGAGTAAAGGTTGTATCTCACTGGGTGCAACTACTTGGAAACTAGAAGGTGACTGAAAATTGCAGGAAAAATGTGTGTGCAAATTTTCCATTGTCACCTTACTGAATTCTGTTCTTGCAACCAGCAAGCCATGTGGCCACATTTTAAATGGCCAGTTTTTGAAGATCATGGCCTACTCCAAAAAAAAATAAAAAATCTCCACACACACTAGTGGCCCCTGAGTTTAAAATTTAGTGAGGCAGACAATTCATGAATTTTGAATCGCTTACCACATACACTTTACAATTTGCGCTACATTTTCTATGAAAAAAGCTAGACTATATGTTGTTTAATTTTTTTTTTTCAAAAGTGGGGAACACTTCTGTGAAATACATACACAAATCTAAAACTGAAAAAGTGGTGTGTGCATATATACACTTCTGATCAAAATCTTAAGACCAGTCAAAAAATTGCAAGAATTTGCATTTTGCACTATTGGATCTTAAGAAGGTTCTAAGTAGAGCTTCACAATGTTAAATGAAGAAATCAGCGTAAGAGACAAAAACTTTTGAGCGGGGAATTAATTGAAAACTG
>NC_051440.1:1599615-1608006 GCF_001649575.2 Kryptolebias marmoratus
GTTGCTCCAAGTGTTGAAGATGGCTTCACGAAGGGCATCCACTGTCTGGAACTGATGTCCATTTTTGTAAACTTCCCTTGCCATTCATCCCCAAATGTTCTCAATTGGGTTTAGATCCGGGGAACATGCAGGATGGTCCAAAAGAGTGATGTTATTCTCTTGGAAGAACTCCTTTGTCAGGCAGGCATTGTGAACTGCAGCATTGTCATGTTGAAAAACCCAATCATTACCACACAGACGAGGGCCCTCAGTCATCAGGGATGCCTGCTGCAACATCTCCACATACCCAGCTGCTGTTTGACGCCCCTGCACAACCTGAAGCTCCATTGTTCCATTGAAGGAAAACGCACCCCAAATCATGATGGCGCCCCCACCACTGTGCCGTGTAGAAAACATCTCAGGTGGGATCTCCTTGTCATGCCAGTAACGTTGGAAGCCATCAGGACCATCAAGGTTAAATTTTTTCTCATCAGAGAAGACAACTTTCTTCCACCTTTCAATGTCCCATGTTTGGTGCACCCTTGCAAAGTCCAACTCCTCCATGTTGACCCTGCCGGCTGAATTATCGGTTAATGGTAATAAGTTCACGGTTCAGGCGTTCATCGATTCAGGCGCAGACACTGAATTTATTGATCAGGTGTTTGCTAAATCTCTTGGTATAGAGATTATTCCATTTACCTCTGACCACAGGATCACCGCCTTGGATGGTCATGTTCTAAGCCAGGAGAACTTTGAGACAAAGCCCATTCGTCTGTCTGTAAATGGCAGTCACCATGAAATGTTAAAATTCCTTGTCATTCATTCCCAAGAATTACCTGTGATTCTAGGAGCTACTTGGCTGGGCAGACACAATCCCCACATCGATTGGGTCAGAAGGGAGATAACCGGCTGGGCTGATCAATGTTCCTCGACCTGCCTTCTGGATGCTGTGGTGACCTTGGCACCCCTCAACCCTGGTTCAGAAGTGTACCCCGACATCTTTAAGGTACCCTCTGATTACCATGACCTCAAGGAGGTTTTTAACAAGGTTAAAGCCACCTCACTACCACCTCACAGGCCGTATGACTGTCCTATTGACCTTCTCCCTGGGTCAGTTCCTCCTAGAGGGAGATTGTTTTCCCTATCTCGTCCCGAACACTTAGCTATGACAAAATATATCGAGGAGAGTCTGCAGGCTGGTATTATTAGACCCTCAGTCTCTCCTGCTGGAGCTGGATTTTTCTTCGTTGGAAAGAAAGATGGTTCGCTGAGGCCTTGCATTGACTACAGGGGACTCAATAACATCACAATTAAGAACAAATATCCGTTGCCGTTAATGTCATCTGCGTTTGATCTCATCCAGGGGGCCAAATTCTTCACCAAACTTGACCTTCGTAACGCTTACCATCTCATCCGCATCAGAGAGGGAGATGAATGGAAAACAGCGTTCAACACTCCATCTGGACATTATGAGTATCTGGTAATGCCTTTCGGCCTCACTAACGCTCCTGCTGTGTTCCAGTCCATGGTCAACGATCTGTTACGCGATATGATTAATCAATTTGTATTCGTATATTTAGATGACATCTTGATATTTTCCCACGATCTCACTACTCACAAGGATCATGTCAGAAGGGTACTTCTTAGGCTTCTTCAGAATAAGCTTTATGTGAAGGCAGAGAAATGCGAGTTTCACAAATCATCGACTTCGTTCTTGGGTTTTAACATCTCTCCAGATCAAGTCTTCATGGATCAGTCCAAGGTCGCTGCCATCCGAGACTGGCCTACTCCCAAGGACAGAAAGGGACTTCAACGCTTTCTCGGGTTTGCCAATTTTTATAGGAAATTCATCAGGAACTTCAGCCAGGTAGCAGCGCCTCTCCACTCTCTTACATCTGTTAAATCTCGTTTCCTGTGGAATCAAGACGCTCAGTCAGCGTTCGAACATTTAAAGAGTTTGTTTATCAAAGCTCCCATTCTGCATTCCCCTGACTGCGAGAAGCAATTCATTGTGGAGGTGGACGCCTCCAACACTGGTGTTGGAGCCATCCTCAGTCAGGTGGGCAACGATAACCGGATTCACCCATGTGCTTTTTTTTCCAAGAAGCTGTCCAGTGCGGAACGCAATTATGATGTGGGCGAACGAGAGTTGCTGGCTGTAAAGATGGCCTTAGAGGAATGGAGACACTGGCTTGAAGGAGCCAAGGAGTCATTCATCATCTGGACTGACCACAAAAATTTAGAGTACCTCAAAACTGAGGCTCAACTCTCGACAGGCTAGGTGGGCGCTCTTTTTCTCAAGATTTTCATTTTCTCTCACCTACAGACCGGGAGAGAAGAATGTGAAGGCTGACGCCGTCTCACGTATCCATGATGAGGTTAAGGATGAATCCGATGCTAAGGGCGAGGAGTTTATCCTTCCCCGTTTGGTCCGTCTCTCAGTGACCCAGCTGGAATGGGAGCTCCGTCTGGCTCATCATGTTCTTCCTCCTCCGGCTTCATGCCCTGCCAATCGACTTTTCGTTCCTCAAGAGCTAAGAAGTAAGGTACTCACACTATGTCACAGTTCCAAGTTATTTTGCCATCCAGGGGTCAACAAAACGCTGGCAGTCATCAGGTCCCAGTTCTGGTGGAGGTCGTTATCCAAGGATGTCCGAGAGTTCGTCTCCGCCTGCCCTCAGGTTACCCAGGCCAAGGTGACTCGCCGCCGCCCTGCTGGGTTGCTGTGTCCCCTTCCCATTCCTTTACGCCCGTGGTCTCACGTCTCTATGGATTTTATCACTGGTCTTCCTGCATCCTCCGGCAACACTGTTATCCTCACCATCGTCGATAGGTTTTCAAAGATGGTTCACCTGGTGCCTCTCAAAAAGCTTCCCACGGCCAAGGAACTTGCCGATGTCATGACGAAAGAGGTTTTCCGGCTTCACGGCATCCCTAGGGATATTGTCTCAGACCGGGGTCCTCAGTTCATCTCTAAGTTCTGGCGTGAGTTCTGTGACCTCCTGGGCATCGCCATCAGCCTGTCATCCGGGTTCCATCCTTAGACTGATGGACAGACGGAGAGGGCCAACCAGGAGATGGAGACCAAGCTTCGCCTCCTGTGCTCCAACGAGCCGTCAAAGTGGTCTACCAACCTTCCATGGGTCGAGCATTCCCTCAACTCTCTACCTTCTTCTGCTACAGGCTTATCTCCGTTCTTCACGGTATATGGCTTCCAGCCCCCGGTGTTCTCCATTCAGGAGAGACCTGCCCGAGTGCTCTCAGCATATGCCGCAGCCCATCGGTGCCGCCGAACCTGGGTCCCGGCCAAAGACATCCTGGACAAGACTCTTATTAAGGACTTCCATAAGGCTCATCCGGGTCAACCTGGCAGCCCGTCAGGAGCCGGGCCCTAAGGAGGGGGCTCTGTCACAGTCTACTGTTCCTGTCATGCCTTCTGTTCTTAGTTTAGTCTCAGATCAGTGGCCTAGTGGTAGAGTGTCTGCCCTGAAACTGGGAGGTTGTGGGTTCAATTCCCGGCCGGGTCATACCAAAGACTGTAAAAAAATGGGACCCATTGCCACCCTGCTTGACACTCAGCATTAAGGGTTGGAATTGGGGGGTTAGATCACCAAATGGTTCCCGAGCGTGGCACCGCTGCTGCTCACTGCTCCCTCAGGGGATGGGTCAAATGCGGAGAACAAATTTCACACACTCAGGTGTGTGACAATCAGTGGTACTTTAACTTAACAGTCCCAGTATTTTTCCCTGCTCATGCCACGCCTCCAGGTCTCATGCCACAGCAATTATCATCATCTGCTTCACCTGTTCCGGTCTCTACAAAGGCTCACTGCTCTCACTTACCCACTGCCAGATTATTGAACGGGTCAGCCAAGTAGATGTTCAGCGTTTTCCTACAACCTTTGCTTGCCTTTCTGATCACGACTCCACGCCTGAATCAAGACTCTCGTTCCCTGCCTGATCCCAGCCTGGTACCTCTACGGATTCTGACCCTCGGATACCGACCTCGCCTACCCTTCCTGGACTACGTTTACTGGTTAGTGATTATCTGGACCTGGTTTCTCTGCTCTGATCTCCCGGCTCTGACCTCCTGCCTTCTCCTGGACTTGTTCTCTAGCCTAAGCCCATCACTAATAGCCTCTGCTTCTCTCCACTCACGACTCTCGGTGGTCTTACCTGACCCCGCCTCCATCCAGTTCCATGTAGAGAGAGTAGTTCCGGGAACTAGCGCTCCCGTTAGTGTTAAGGCTTCAATAAACATCTTAAAACTTTGTCTTCGTCTGCCTAGTCTGAATCCGGTTACGCCAAGCCTTGTCACTATGTTATATTTTAAACACATTAAGTTCAAACCTTTTTTTTCTACAGAAAATGTTTAATAGTACAGATTGCATCAAAGACTCACATGCTCAGTGGAGAACAACAGACTGTGTTATAAAATATTATTTAATATATTTGGCANATTCTTGCAATTTTTTGACTGGTCTTAAGATTTTGATCAGGAGTGTATATTCCCCCTTTTTGCTTTAAACTCCCAACCATTATGTTTAGAAGCCTCATAATAAGATCTACCTGTGGGTGATCTAAAGAGTTTTCTCCTCTCAGAAAGGTCTCTAAGTCAAAATCCTAGTTATCTACAGTTTTAAGTCTGGTAGCTTTCAGTATCTGCATGGAATAATGAGATTAAACGTGGTACTGTAGTCGATGATCAATATCTTTGAGTTTTTCTGATGATACACAGCACATTATTTGTTAGAATTACCGAAACAGGTACAACAGTGCCATTTCTCATCATAATATGATATTAATATACACTCTGGCATAGATGGTAGCAGAAGGTGCTTTTCTTCAAGGAATGCTCGGCTTTTTATTTGTGTATGAAAATCCAAAGTTTCCAGGCTTGTTTTAAGATCTGACCACTTTATAATCTGACTACTTGAGTTATTGGAACAATTGCATAAAAGTACAGCAGTAAATGATTTTTAACCAAGTAAAAACCCTTTTTAATGAAAGTGTAAAAAAAAGGAGGTCAGCACAGTTGTTTTTATCCATGAAGTCCATGGGACAGAATATTATCTGAAATATATCAATGAAAGGAACTATCCTTTTTTAAGGGACTTTTATAAACAGTAAGCATTTACTTTATGCATTAACAACTGATTTGCTGATTGACTATGACCCACTTTTTAATTCGTTACTGCTGAGAACAACCACGCTGTTTTTAATTTAGTTAGTTTAATCCGCCACTGCCTATGCTTTCTCCTTCTTACATGAGCACCATATACTGAAGGTACTTCAGTTCCAAATTTGGTGATTTTTAATCTTCATAACACACCCTCTTCAACAGGATAAATCCTCTTCATTTTGTTAATGAAATGTCCATCACAGTAATTAATGCTTAAGGGTCAATGTGGCAGCACCACTCTGAATTTGTGTGTGTTTGTGAAAGCAAATGTAATTATAATATAAGACACAATCATAAATTATTCACATAAAATAAATTGATCATGCGATAATTATTATACAATAGCCATTCCCACCTTTTAGGGAAATAAAAGCATCTTTTAAAATTAAAAAAATGAGCATATCAAAATACAGTGGCCATTTACATTCTTTGAAGAGTTTTAAACTAAAATCATCTTATGATGAGAAATGAAAGTTGTTTTGGTCAAACCTTGTAAATTAAGTTATGTGAGACCTTGCAAGATCTATTAGCGCAAGGAGTATATGTTGTGAATGAATCTCAGCAACCACCACACAAAATTTTATCTCAGTATCTGTAATTTTGACCAAGGTCTAACCAAATTTTTGGTTGTCTGAGGTTGATTAGCTGTGGTGCCCATCTTGAATTTGGTTGACTCCATAAGTTAATCAGTTATGGATATAAAACCAATTATTACTATCTGAGACTTTTTTTAAAAAAAATCTGTCTTGTTCATGTAGGTGAAAGTAGAGCAGTGATTCCCAAAAAAGCTGCAGACCTGAGGGTATCTAAAGAAATTAATTCTGTGTAGATTATGTTTATCAACAAGGCCTTAAAAATCTGAGGTTTGAATCAGGAAAAGGTTTCTGAATGTCTTTGGTTCTTGTGTTGTACCAAAGGCTGTAGGTGGGATCGAGTTGGGAGAATAGAAATATATGATTATTGCCTAACGGGCCTCTGAGAGTAAGATATGAAAACTTTGCTCATATTAGATTACACTCAATTTATTGTCATTACACATTTCACAAGTACAAAGGAACTAAATGTAGATTGCATCTAACTAGAAGGGCTTATTGTTAAAGTATAGATAACTATACAGTATGTACAGTAGTGAAGGGTAATGATTACAGACTTTTACGGTATTGTCAATGATATATTCAAATGAACAAAAGCAGTTAGTTGGCACTGATTTTGAAGTAAGTGTAGCTGGTTTAATCTTTAGATGAGAGACTTTACATTGCTAATTATAATTAATGGGCTTGCATTCCTTGAAGAAATGCATATCACCTGCTACCTTTCATTTCAATGTTAGTCTAAGATCATCTTATGTTGAGAAATGACAGCTTTGTAGCTGTTTTGGTTAAACCTCAAAAATTATGTTATGCACAATTTCATACAGTATTTTGCATGATCCATTGGCATTTGGAGTATGTGTTTGGGATGATTTTCACTAACTGCCACAGCAGATTTTAGCTCAATATCTGTAAAACTGACTGAGGTATGGCCATTTTTGTTTAGGCTAAGGTTGATTAGCTACAGTAGCTATCTTAAACTGAGTCGACTCCAAAGGGTAATCAGTTCTATATGTACAACAATGATTACTTTCTGAAAGTTTCATTAAAATCCACCCAGTGGTTCATTATATATTTTACTAACAAACAGCCATAGTTAACTTCTACAGTCTATATGTCTGTATACAGTAAGTCAAAGTATTAAAGAAAGATGTTGCACAATGTGTTGGTCTTAAAGTATGTTGTGGACAATGCTCAGATTCTGCCACAACAAATGCTAGCTTAGTATCTCTTATAGCCATTTTTGTATTTTCTAAGGTCAGTTGGCTGTGGTAGCCTTTTTGAATTGAATTAACTCCAAAAGTTAAAAAGCTGTAGATGTACATCCAATGAATACTTTCTGAAAATATCACTAAAATCTGTCCAGTGGTTCATGAGTTATTTTGCTGACAGACCTAAGTTACTCAAATGTTAATTGCAAAGTTTTAAACGCAGATCCAGTGCCATTCACTAGTGCTCAGAGTATGTATTGGGTCTCAGTCTCAGCTTGTTTAATTAAAATCCAATCAGTGGCTTATGGGATATTTTGCTAATGCTACAGACAAACAAACAAACATCTGTCTGCCTTCAGTGGTGGGTGATTACAATGACCACTGTCTCTGAACATGAGACAAACAAGTTTTAAAACCTTTACAGGCAGGATAAACAGTCGGAGTCTGTCCAGTCTGGATGAAAACCGCCAGTTTCTCCAGCCAACTTTCTTCCCTCACATAACAGTCTTTTTAACTCAGGCTTAAACCTCTTGGTGGGCTGGATCTCTATGCAAAGAGAAGCCAGCTAAGGAAATTACTGTAAAGATGAGAAAAGAAGAAGAAGAAATAACCTTTATTGTCCCAGAGAGGGGAAATTCAGGTGTTACAGCAGCATCACACACATAAATTCAGCCAGAAAGTTCCAAAGTGTCAAAAATAAATAAAAATTAAAATAAAAAACAGATAAAAATTTATGTAGTTAAATTTAAACAGGCAATGTGCACTCTCTTTAACATCCTGCAGAGGGTGTGCTGGGAGGTTTTCACTAATCAAGTTAGCATTTATCAAAAGTCTTGTCTGGTATTAGCATCTAGATCACATGATTTGGTTCAGGCTATCTTTCATCGTTTCGTCAGCCTGATCAGAAAACATCATGGCTGCCAGTGGTGGAGAACCTTCTTCCTTGGGGGTAAGTAATCATGTATTAGTCATGCTTATTTTTAATAAAACATCAATATAACTTGCTAAAATTAATTAGGACTTTTTTCTTAACATTCTGCTGAAAAAAAAATGTTGCAACTGTATCTGTGGTGTTAGTTAGCAGCTTTTGAAATATATGTATCCCCTGAGATACGTTGCCAGATTAGGGGTAAAAATTTGATCAATGTGCATTATTCAAAATTTTGTTTTAAACTGTGAGGCATGTTGATAATTTCAATAGTACTGTATATTATCATGCACAGCTGTTACCATTATAACAGTATAACTGTATTTTGCTTTAATTTTTTTATCAAGCAGGGCATCTCAGCTAGGTCCTTTTATGGGAAAAGAAAGGAAAGCACAGGAATGAGAATGATAGAAGAGATCCCTGCAAGTTCTTCTGACTCTGAGTCAAACAGTGATGAAGACCAGGAAGTAATTTTCAACCAGCATGAGATAGAGGCAGTGA
>NC_051440.1:1610654-1650026 GCF_001649575.2 Kryptolebias marmoratus
GTGTAAAAATTTCAGAGCAAAATTGTGCGTGCTCTAACTCTGCAATCATGTAACGTAGGAAGGTCAAACATCACAGCTAGAACCCTCATGGGTCAGGGATCCATGCCAAGTAGTTCAAGGTCACAAGGTCAAAGGTCAAGGTCACACAGCCTGTCAGCTTTAACTCTGCAACTGTTTACAGTACAAAGGTCAAACTTCAGAGGTGGACTCCTCTCGTGTATAGGACCAGCCCTTTATGATTCCTGTCTGCAACTGATCAGCTCTTGGAGCCATCTTGGTTCAGCACGGACGCACACCGTGGCAGGCCCCGTCAAAGTTTCTCCAGGAACTTTCTAGTTATTATTATTATGCTTACATTATATTTCTTGGTTGATCTGAAAAGGATTCAGGAGTAGCAGTGTGGCTCCATAGTCCATAGCTATAATTTAGAGCTATTAAGAAGCAGTTTTAAGCAACATAAGAGGGACCATTGTATTTCTTTTTTTTTTATTGTCCTTTGTTCTATTATATTGTGGTCAGCATTATGACAAGATGACATGTGTGACCATAACAAATATTTCTCAAAATCAGATTTTTTTTTACTGTATTCTGTCATTTTTATTATAAGATTTATTTTTCATTGAAATTGATGCTAATTTTCAACTATCCATCTTTTACCGCTTTTCCATGGTTGGTTTACAGAGGCAACAGGTTCAGGAGAGAAACCCACACCTCCCTCTCCTGCTCCTCCTGGGGGATCCCAAGGTGTTCCCAGGCCAGAGAGGATGCATAATCCCTCCAGCAAATTCTGGGTCTTCCTTGAGGTCCCCTACAAGTTGGATGTGACCTCCAAAGGGAGGCATCCAGGAGGCATCCTAATTAGATGCCCAATTAATCTCAGCGGACTCCTTTCAACGTGGAGGAGCAGTGACTCTATTACTCTATTACATTCCCGGATGATGAAGCTCCTCGCCTTATTTCTAAGGCTGAGCCCGACCACTCTACGAAGGAAGCTTATTTTAGCCGCTTGTATCCGGGATCTTGTTTTTTTGGTCATGATCCATATCTCATGACCATTGTTAAGGATTGGAACATAAACGGACCAGTAAACTTTGCCAAGAGCAAAATTTAATTTGTGTACATGGAGGGGGAGCACTTAACACTTGTACAGGTAGCATCCTGTGGGAAAAATAAAATGCCTCTGGCTTCCCTTGTGGAATCTAGTAGTTTAATCCATGTCTATGGTTTCAACCTTCAGTTCATAAACGTTTTACTGTTTAAAAGCAATAATTATGTGTTAAATATGAAAAAAAAAAAAATCCAATCAGAAACTAATAACCTGTTTTTGAACTTAAAAAAAAAAATACATTTTTTTTGTAAATCTATTAGCCATCTTAAATATTCACTTGACAGCTCTGATTTTCCTCTAGGTTTTAATGTCTGTGCTGGCATTCTGGGTAATTTATCCCTCCATTGTACCTTTAAGAATATGCCTACCTGTAGACTTAGGGGTGGCTGTGGAACAGTGGTTAAAGCAGTCATCTTCCAATGAGAGCAGCAGTCACATGCTGAAGTGTCCCTGGGCCCCCCATTGCCTCCTATGTGTGCCTTATTGCTGTTTGAGTGGAGTTTAAAACACTGATTAGATGCTTTGTAAAGATGTAGTAGAGTGCTGTGTGAATGTGTGTGTGGATGGGTAAATGAGGACACAGATTGTGTGCCTGGTTGGCTAGAAAGGCTCTATATAAGTACAGTCCATTTACTCTATATATAAATCATAAACTACAATGTACCTACAATCAAGGCAAAGTTTTGCTAATCAAAATGTATTTCGTAGTTATTTATTAAAAATAGACAGATTATTAAGGAATTTACATGTTCTCCCTGTTAATGTGTGGGTTTACTCTGCATACTCCTGTTTCCCTCCAAAGTCTTAAAAACATGCATGCTAGGTTAACTGGAGATTCTAAATTGGTTCTAAGTGTGAGTTTGTACATGGCTGGTTGTCTGTGTCTGTGTGACCCTGTGACAGACTGTTTTTTTACTTGTTGATGAATACAAAAAATCTTGCAATTGAGGTGCAACTACCTAAAGAATTTACCAGTTTAACCAAATATTAGTGGGTGTGTAAAGATGTATTTGATTCTGTCTGTGCTTCAATTTTTTTTTTTTTTGCAGCTTCTTTTTTTTGCTCACTTCTTTTGGAGAAAACGCAAAACCTTTTTAAGGTTTTGGAGGCATAAACTGCTGTCCCACTGCATCATGAACCTGCTGGCTTTTGTGACAGTACATAAACAAGGTGTTGAGAGTCTGTGAATTTTTACCAACTTCTTACATTTGCTGTATTTATCTCACAATTGGCCTCCAGTGTTTGTTTGCAAACACCTAATTGTTCAGTTGAAATAAAATAAAGCATTCTATTTACATTATATTTACACCTATTTCAATAATGAACAGTTTTATTCTCTCTTTGAATATGTTCCTTAAATTATTTTGTGATACAAGGGAAGAAAGAAGAACAAGAAGAGTAGGCTAAGAGCCTATGTCAGCTGCAACTGGGGGCTGAGCACCCCTAAAGGTCACATCCTAGAATCACCCTGATGTAGATATGTGCTAAGGATTAAAATGACAGCAAGTAATCAGAACCTAACCAGGACCTACCCAGACTCAGCTTCCTATCAGGTGTCTAAGACTGGACTAGACTGACAGCTAACAGAAAGTTAGAGGCCTGTGGACTACTACACATAATCATTGTATATAACAGCATTTTCAGGGCTGGATTCAAATTGTACATTTATTTGCAGGTCAAAACTTTTAAAAAGGAAAATTAATTTAGCTAAAATTTAAAGGAAAAAGTGTCCTTAAAAAGGAAAAAGACTACAGCAGATGGTCAATATATTCTTTCACTTACCCACACCAAATGAAAAGGGAGCAATATGCAGTTCAATCAGCTTGTCAGAGGATTTATTATTACCTCAAAAAAATATGGTCCTGTTAATCAAGACAAATGGAAAAACTAAAAACAGCTTGGTAATCTGTGTTTGACACCAGTATTATTTCACTGTGCAAATAACAAATTTCCATCTAAATTGCTTAGACGTTGTGGTTGTTCATCTCCTTTTTGACTGATACACATGTTTTAAATATTTCTAAAGCTTAATTGATAACAGAATGAGACTTTACCACAGTTCACAGTGTTGACAAGTATAGGGTGGTAAAAGGCATGTGCAGGCACTTTGAGCTTAAAATAGTTTGACTTTATAATTTCAAGCTTAGTCTGTGTTTATTCTTCTATTTAGAGGCCATAAGAGAACGGTAAACACTGAAACACTATATTTTAAATAAATTTTGTTGTCCAAAGCAATGTCTGGCAGGCTTAGGTCCTTCAGAACTAACCAACATGCTTCACTTAGCATTACTGACACTCATTCTTTTTGCTAAGTCAGCGTAAAGCTTCCATCGTTACAAGTCAAGCTGAACTCTTGACTGAGCATCCCAACTGGGATTCTTTCCTTTTTGTTATTTATTCATCCTCACCAACAATTAGATCCAAAATGCAGTGGGTTTTAGGTGGGGAATCCCATCTGCTGAATGGTCTCATAGATCTACTCCGTGGATGTTTTTAGATCTGCTGCAGCTGTATTGAGAAGTACTGAGCCGTATTAAGATGTAGTGATGGAGCATTGAGAAGCACTGAGGTTGAACTGAGATGTTTTGAGTTATATTTAAATTGTACGGAAGGTGTATTGGAGCTGTATTGAGATGTAGCAGAGCACAGCTAATTGAAGCTGAGCAGCAGAGAATGTTATGCTTTGTAGTCAGACAAGATTTCCCATGCTGCTTCTGCACAGCATTGTGGTCTAAAAGGATCTTCCACACTATTGTGCCATAAGAAGATTGTCCACAGTGGAGGGTGAGAAAAGGAGAAAAGCCATGAAGAGAAGGAACACTTCGGCTGTCAGGGGTGATGTAATTTTGTTTGAATATGTGTTGTCTGCCTGAGCCTCCTGTCCCAATAGGTTAGCAGGGCTAAGTTTAAATATGTTGAGTGTGTGGCCCATTATCAGCCTCTCTGTTTGATATGTGGATCAGTTTGACCTCAACATTTCAGATGCAGAGAAATCTAACCCTTTTTTGAGCTAAAAAAAAAGCCTTTAATACTGAGAGCAAAGGCCTTTACAGGACTCCAACGAGGAGTTACTGTGACACAACAACACCTCTTAGTGATTTAGCTATAACACCAACTGACAGTCAACATTTAAAAACACCTTATTACAAAATATTTGGATTTGTTCAAGCCATCTTTACTGTCAGGTGTTTGACTAATTTTCAATGAATGTGCACTGTTTGTTTTTTTAAATAGAAAAATGGACATTTAGCAGCCAAAATAAATAGTATTTAAAGCAGATAAACAGTATTTGAAAGTCATGTCTAGGAAATAGAAGCCCCTGCAATAAGACCTGAGAAAGGCCTCATTCTTTAGTTAATCATTTGCTGTATGTCAAGTTCTTCAGAAATCACCTGGGTGCTAAAATACCATCTGTAAGTCTGTAAGTGTTATTTTGGGGAATTTTCAAACATTTAGCTAAAGTAACAGAAACAAATTGTCTTTGTGACTGCTCATTAGTAACATAGTGGTTAAAAAAAAGTCATACAGATTTTTTTCTGAGTTATCCTTTAGCCTACTTGTTGACTCAACAATGATTCATTGAGTTTTGGACCATTTTTATGCTTGCCATCTTTAAAACATTATAGGAAACTTTAATTTTTTGAAGGTAAAGTAAGTGAAAAAAAGAGATGACTAATGGCAGCTCACAGGTTTCTGCCATCATGAGAGCTACACCTTGGATCTCACCAGGGCACATGTCAAGTTCTTTAGTCTCAGAAACTGTAGATGCCACTCTGTGCCCTGTTCCTGTCCTAGGACCTGCAGATGCCTCACTTAGTCCTGGTCCTAGAGTAGTATTGACGTTGGGTTCATTGGTTGTTTCTGTGATTACCACTAGCAACTCACTCAAGAAAGGGGGTCCTTTAGCCAGTTGTGATTGTTGAAGGGTTAAAGTTAGGATAAAGATGTGGGTTTTGCTTAATGTTTGGGAGGGGCATTCAAGTATATAGGTCTGGTTGTTTTATTTATTCTGGTTGCCTATGAGTTTGAAATACTTATTTTAATATCTGTTCTTCTGATGGTACAATCAAGATATACCATAACTGAAGAGAATTGGAAGTTGAAGCCACCATGGATGAGCACTCACTACTAGGCTGGCTGCAGTACAATTTCGTAGTCCCCTCTCAATATAAAACAACTAAAATAATTTTAAAAAAACCCTTCTTCCTATAGCTGCTCCCTCCTGCAGGAGTTGCCACAGTGAGCAAACTTGCATGGAAGATTTTGCAAACGTTTTGTGCCTGATGCCCTTCTTTGAAGCCACAGTCTCCGGATGATGAGATGGTGACATTGACCACCAAGCTTAAAAAATGCAAAATACACTACAGATTTTTTTAAGATGTTGATTTTTGTTGATTAGTTTTTACCTTGCTGTTGTATGTTCAAATACGCATTTTAAAAACACATTTAGTTTCCAGTAGATATTTGAGACTTTAAGAGAAGTCTTGTTACACTGATTAACAGTGTCATAGCCATTGAACTAGAGAAATACTGGAATGGCCAGATCCTGTGCAATCTATGCTCAAGAGATGAGAATTTGTGCTACCATTTTGAGATGACCTTTGTGTAGCAACAGGAATGTTCTTAGTTACTGCCAGAATGGCAGCAGATCATCAATATCTAAATAAAAAACTAAACTCAGTGAAGGAGTCCAATATTTTACTA
The DNA here is from genome assembly GCF_001649575.2 of Kryptolebias marmoratus. NCBI lineage: Eukaryota > Metazoa > Chordata > Actinopteri > Cyprinodontiformes > Rivulidae > Kryptolebias > Kryptolebias marmoratus. The sequence goes on from NC_051440.1 coordinate 1,616,467, forward strand.
ATAACTGTTATAAATATCAAAATCAGGGCTTCAAAGAATGCAGTATTGTTTCTTTAGTGAGTATTACGCTATATTAGTTCACAAATAATTGAATATGTAATGTTTTCAGTTTTTGTCTGTTTTGTTATTGTGTATGCATGTATAACAGAAATACTTTATAAATCAAAACATATATGTGCTAAACTACACACCACTGTAATACTTAAGTACATTATACTTTCTAGAAAGTTTATTGAGTTTCAGCACTTTTTTTAGTCCAGAACCAAGTGGAACAAACTTGTAGTGTTCTGAGAGGTATGCACAGAAAACACCATTATTGTCACAGCTCACTGTTCCTGCCATGACTCCTGCTCACAGACCACAGCTCTACTAACTTTCCACTACCTCACAGCCTCATGCCATGCCCCTGTTTCCATGCCTATGTAATCATGTCCATTAGTCTCACGTGCTACAGCCAGTATATAAGTCCACAGCTCACACTCACTCCTTGCCAGATTATTGACCGGTTTATGCCCAGTAGATATCAGCACTTTATCCCAGTTCATGCCTGCCTTGTTCATGACCCTTTGCCTGACTCTCGACTCTTGCCTTTTGCCTACTCCATGCCGGACACCTTCACAGACTCAGCCTACTGGTAACGAACCTCGCTAACTCTCTCTGGACCTCGCCTTGTGGATTACCCCTCTCTGGATTTGGTTGCTGATTACGGATTTCCTGGTTCTGACCCCTTGCCTGTCTCTGGACTTACCCGCTGCCAAATCCCCTCACTGACGACCACTGCTGCTTCCACCTCGCAGTTCCTGGTTGTCGTGCCTGCACCAGACCAAGCTCGATTCCAGACCGTGAGTGCCGCTCTTAATATTAGCGAGCCTAATAGTCTGGTGTTTTCAAATAAAAGGTTAAACCTTTCTCTGTGTCCTCTTGTTCTGACTCCGTTCACGCTCGGCCTTGTTAATTATAGCTGTTATTAGTGTCAATAACACTTGTTCTATACTACAAAATTAAAACGCTGCAGACACAGTTGTGTAATTCTGAATGTTTGTAGAAAACAAGATGGTAAAAACGAGTTTGCAGCTAGCAGAAGCATATGGGAGAAGGAGGCATTACAAAATGATAATGCTCCATGTCTACAAGATCTAATGTCTGCACACAGCATTCTCTCAGAACAAGAACCTGTCATGTTACGTGGAGAGTTGGTCGGACCCAAAATGCAGACAGACAAGGTGGAACTTCAAAAGTAAACAAATTTATTTATAAAAGGAATACAAAGGGCTGACGAGGCAGCAAGTAAACTAAATAACAAAACTTACAAAACAGGACTCCAAAACCATGAGGGGTGAGACACGACAAGAAACCAGAAGCTCAGAAAGAAACACAATGAACCAGCGACAAGTGAGGGAAATGACCAGGTTTTAAAAGCTGCAGAAAATTAGGAGAAGTGTGCACAGGTGAGGGATTACAAACTCAGGGCAGGTGTAGATGGGTGTGGCAGGGTAACAAATGACTGACTGAGGACAAGAGAATGACAAGAGCACAGAGAGTGAAGAACCAACTGACAAAGCAAAACACAGGAACCAAACAACAGCATCAAACAAACAATAAACTCAAGACAAAAAAAAAAACAGATGCTGACAGAACCAATATCTATCACAGCTGACAGAGTCTTAGGTTTGAAGAGCTGGACTGCATCAGGGATTGACTGCTCTCCATGAATGCCTAGCAGCACAAATGAACCAGTTTCTAATAGAATGGTCCCACTCAGAGTGGTTGATCCAAAGCCGGACTGTACTAATTGTGAAATACCCTAGATAGGGTGGAATCCCATCCAACTACTGGCCAATCACCTGCTTCTGTACAACATGGAAACTCCTGTCGGGCATTGTACCTATTAAGATGAATAGGCACATGGGTCAATACCTGAAAGAGACACAGAAGGAAATTGGCACCAACACTAGGACGGTTAAGCACCAGCTACTGGTCGACAGAACCGTAGCTTAAGACTGTAAGACCAGATACACAAACCAATGAGCATTCATCAAGAACTCAGTGGGAATATGGAAGATGACTCTAGAGGCCAATTCAAAGCCAATTACATAAAACAGTATGAAGTCTGGCATATACCAAGGTGATGATGCTCTGTCCCCACTCCTGTTCTGCATGGGCTTGAAGCTAAAACCTCAGCGAGATAATTGCAAAAAGTGAGTTTGAATACAGGTTCCAAAATGGAACAGTCATTAGTCACCTCCTCTACATAGATGACATCAAGGTGTACGCCAAAAATGAATGAGACATCAACTCACTGATACACCTCACCACGGAAATATAGCACAGACATTGGAATGTAATTTAATCATTTAGTCATTTAGACTGAAGGAGGAATAATATAAACAAAGCCTACTTGTAGCTAGAGAGGGCTGGACTGAAGGACAGCAGAGAGGCACTAATCATGGCAGCACAAGAGCAATAGAAGCTGGGTAAAGTGTAATGTTCTCTACTGGTGCCTGTTTGGTCCTTCTCCTCATGCCTTGCTCCTCGTTACCCTCATCACTTGCACCTGCTCTCTCTCCCTGATTACCTCCACAGCACCTGCTTCCCTCCCTTCTTATACTCCACATCTCCTTACCTTCTGTGCCAGAATATCAAACACTTTTTGCTAGTTTTCCAGCATTTTCTGTTTCTGCCTCCTCGTCTTGACTTCGCTTTCGTTTTTGGATCTTTGCCCTATGCCTCGCCCCTGACGGATTGTTGCTGGATGTGCCATATCTGGACCTCGACCCACACCTGCCTCACGGACTCTCGCCTACTGCCTGCTCCCTCGGATAAGTTCTCTGCCTTCTGCCCTCTCGTGCATGACCCTTGCCTGTTTGACCTTGTTTTTGGACTATCACCAGAGATTTACCTAGTGTGTCCGTGGTTTTGCTGCTTCGGTTCCTGTCTCTTGGCTGCCTCTGCCCTTCTGCCTGACCTCCCCGCTCTCCGATTACCATTATTCCAGGTCAGTGTCACCCCCTCCATCAAGTTTACTTTCCTGATGTGTTCTCAGTTCTCTGACTTCTACTCTTCTCCCTCAGAGCGGCTGCAGACGTTCCTGATTCAGTGTTTTGACGTTCTGCTGTTTCTGAATAAAGCTCTTTTTTCCCCCTCACTCCTGTGTTGTGACTGAACCCGCTAGTTATTCATGTCAGTATAATCTGGCCAAAATGGACCAGTCACCTGCACAGGAGTGGCACTCTGGTGTAGAAAATGCTATTAACAAGCTTGAAGCTAACATGCAGGAGATGATGTCAATGCTCTCCAAACTGACAGTTGCCACAGGGCCTCCCGGTGTCTCGGCGGCCCAACCATGTTCGTCCTCCCAGCAGGGCCTGTCTACTCATACCCAGGAACCTTTTGGCGGTGAGCCTAGTCACTGTCGACCTTTCCTGACACAATGTTAGATTCATTTTTAATTGCATCCCTCTTCCTTTCCCTCTGACCAAGCCAAGGTTGCATATGTGATTTCATTATTGACTGGCAAGGCTAAGATTTAGGGCACAGCCAAATGGCAGAAGGACTCATTTATATGTTACCTGGTCCCGCTAGTGATTCATGTCATAAAGTCTATCATACCAAACAGAATCCAAAATGCAGGCTGTGTAAAGATGCCCCTGAGACAGTCCAGCACATAATAGTGGAATGTAAAAATGTAGGCAGTCAAAGCATACATGGAACACCATAACTAAGTGGCTGGAATTGTCTACAGGAACATCTGCATAATGTATGGACCAGACATTGTGGTGGTCGACAAGCTACAGAAGAAAGAAGTGCTGGTAGATGTAGCAATCCTATTCAACTGTAACACCAGGAGGAGGGACCATGAGAAACTTGAGAATTATCAAGGGCTGAAAGAGGAAATAGAGAAATTGTGGAAAGTCAAGGCCTCAGTAAGTGGTATCAGTGGTCATCGGAGCACACGGTGCTGTGACCCCCAAACTGGAAGAGTGGCTCCAACAGATCCCAGGAACAACCTCAGAGATCTCTGTCAAGAAGAGCACAGTCCTAGGAACAGCTAAGATACTGAACAGAAATCTGAAGCTCCCATATATATATATATATATATATATATATATATATATATATATATATGACTTTAATAGGGTATCTCACCTTGTCTTAAAAAAGCATGTAAACGAGAATCATATTAAAATAATTTACATCTGTCAGAGTCATTTTTGCTTTCATGTCTTTTTCTATCTACTCTGTCATCTTTTCATGTGTCTGGTAAAAGGCTAAATGTTCTTTTTCATAATTCCATTCTGCTGTGATTACCATGCAAATGCATTCATTAGGATGTAAATGACCAACACAATTGTGATATTTAATTAGAATGTAAATGATGATTATTTGTATGAAGATATTAAGAGCTGTACGAAAGAAGTGTGACAACAATCTGTTTATTTCTCAGTAATTAGATAAATCACAGCTGTTTTATTCATCTACCAGCATTATTCATTCTTCTGTTTCCCTTCAGTTTTTCTTGTCTCGGAACTCAGAGATAATACATGTAACCCCCCCAACACACACACACACACACACACACACACACAATCCCTAAATATCTACAACAAATACAACAATTATATGAAACCAATAACAAAAACGTAACAATTAAAGACCTTTCATGGTACTGCGTAATAAAATATATTTTGTGGGCCTGTGGTATATATATGGTCCTCTTTGCATTTTATGTATTAATTACTTTAATTACTGAGTTATTCATATTAGGACCCTCCTTAAGCCTCTGAAATGTGGCTTGAGATTCAATGTTGTAATTGTGGTTTATGAGATGTGCTGTCTCCACTCATGCACATGTGATGTGTTTGTAGGCATAGGTGGTACTGTTAACAAACTTGAATGTTTGAAATATTCGGGTAGCTTATTTTGCCACACCCACATAATTTACATTATATCACTCATGTCAAATTCACTGCATACTAGGAGAATTTGGGGGACTTACAAAACCATTTAGTGTCATGGTGAGATATTGAAATTCATCACACTACCATAAACACCCCATCAGGTGAAAAGTTGGTTTTTAATATTAGGTAACATGAATCCGTTATCTAACACTCCTACTCTATTGCTGACTGTGGGTGGATGTGGCAAGGCCTGCAGCACATCACAGACAACAGAACTACCACCAGCAGCATCAGCCTGCCAGATGATCTCAACACCTTCTACACCCACTTCGAGGCCTGCTACAACACAGAGGGGAAGTACACACCTGGACCACGCAACCCCCACCTCTGGGGTCAAGGTCAACCTCTGCAAGGCAACAGGACCAGATAACATCCCTGTGTGGGCTCACAGAGCACGTTCCAATGAGCTGATTGTTGTTCTCACCTCCGTCTTCAACCTTTCCGTCAGCCAGCACACTGTTTCCTCCAGTTTTAAGACCACAATAGTTGTCCCTGTTCCCAAGAAGAGCCCACCAACCTGCCTCAACAGACCAGTAGCAGTCACTCCAATCATTATGAAGTTATTGAGACAGTGATGCTGGCCTCCTCAGAGGAGCATAGCCACCATGGACCATGCAGTAGCAGGTCCACTTCAGATGCCATTGCTTTACAGTAAAAGTAATATTAATATATTATCATTACTTCAAGTATTGCTAGGCTTCAAAATTGCTAATTAAAAATCAAGCAGCTATGATTTCAATTCAGTTTATATGCCTTATTGCATCTGAACATAAATGGTCAGCTAAGAGGTTAAAATATTGTGAAATTGCAATATATTGTCAAGACGGAGCATGGCATACCCAGAATGCAGACTCATCTTAAAAAGGAAACCTGATTTAATAAATAAAAGAAAACAAGAAAACAAGAGGCTGATGTGGCAGCAAAAACTAACACAAAAAACATGTAATAGAACGTGGCAAGGCAAGGGAACACAAGTGCAAAACTGCAGACAGAATGAATGAACCGGTGAGGAAGTGGAGAAGGCGAGCAGGTTTTATAAAAACAGGGGTAATCAGGGGAAGTGAGCACAGGTGAGTGATACAACTAGGAATAGGTGAAGTGGGTGTGTCAGGAAGACGAAAGATAAACAAAGGAGAATTGAATGATGACAGGAAACAACGACGCAAGGAAAAAAATAAATAAAATGAAACTCAAACAGAAGCATAAATCAGAAAGAAGAAAACAACCCTTGAAAATAGAAAAACAAAGAACCAAGAACCAAAGCCAAAAACAAACTCAAAATTACTAGAATTCATGACATAAATGTGTTTTTTTATTTCTAAAGTCAGTACAGGAAACTAAAGTGTCTGATGAAAATATCTTAAACTTGCTGTAAAAAGGAGTGGATGGTATTAAGCAACCCACCCCACCCCACACATACATATACACCACCACCACCGCCTCTTTCACACACACTCACTCAGATTTTTGTTGTGATTAGTATAACTTAATGATGATCACTCATCGTGTTACAGGAGCACAGAAGGCCATCATTGATCATTCTCCTGATGCTCTTTGATGCTCAGAGTTCCCGTACTGCAGCTTGTTGCAGAGAGTAATTGATAGGTGCTGACAAGATGTGGATTGTGTAAGATGTAATGATGACCTAAAACTTCTCAAAGTGAAGCTTTAGGTCATCTGTCTTGGAATTCCTCCCTTTTTCTCTTTGACAGCCATCAGCTCCTTTCTCTCTCTCTTTTTTTCCAGTCTTTTGTTAGGTAAATGAGAGGTTGACCTCACTCTCATTTGGCACCCACTCAATGGAGGACTGAAAAAAAATGACAAGCTGAGAGACTCAGTGAAACAAAAGCTGAGATTTTCTTCTATTCAACAATGGCCCTCTTCTGAATTTGCAGAGAAATCTGTGTGCAGCATTGCGGGGAACATGTCAGTATGAAGAACAGGATTTGTTTTTGTTTAATGTCCCAGTTTCTATCTGTAGTATTAAACATTAAACCTGTATACAGCTCTTACAAATCAATTAATGTAAAAAAATTGGATTTTTATTTAAACCAACAAAATTTTCTGGAACAAACAGATGGGAGTAACTGTCAAAATAAAGGAAAACAAATGTTTTTTAAAATGTGAACAATTAGGATATGTCAATGACTGCAGACTTTCTGAGTTTAAAGCAGACTAAGCTTTTCAGACCTATATATAAATTACAGGCCTAGTCTTCTTTGAAGGGACACAAATCGTCTGCCTTCTTTCATGTCTGAGTTTCAGACTACAATCATCTTATGGTAAGAAATGACAGCTTTGTAGCCATTTTGGTCAGACCTTGAAAATAGCATTATGCACTATGACAAATGAGATCACAAGATGTCATGCTCAGAATGTGTGTTGTGAATGACTCAGCTTCTCCAGAATGCAAATCACATTATACAATATTTTATGTACAATGAAACATACAAAACATTAAAGTTGAAAATGAAATATTTTACTATTTCAATAAAACATTACCTCATTTTAAATTCGAGGGAAGCAATATGTCTCCAAAGAACAGGACAAGGTCAACAGAAAGTTTAAAATATAAGGAGTGTTAAAATAAACAACTGCTTGTTGTTACTAATTATGTATATTGGCAACAAGTCAATAACACAATTGAGTAAAAAAAACACTCTTTAGAAGGGGTTCTTCACATGGGACCACAGGGTTTTCACTACTCCCAGGCTGTCAACAGTTAATTTGCACATGTACAAATAAATAGTTGCTGGGTAAAATACAAAAACATAGGGTCCTTTATCAAATGATGGGAGGAAAGTAAAGTGCAGAGATTAATGCATGAGCTACAGTGGTAACTCAGTGGCAGCTCAGTGGCATGGCAGTCACTGCAAGATGGGGGTTCAATCCTCTGTCCTGCAGTTCTTGATAAAATACTGTTCCTGTACAACTGACCCCTGTACTCCTCACAGTATGTGTCATGGTTTTTGAGTTTTTTGATTTTCTTAGGTTTCATTTTGTTTAGCGTAGTTTTAGTTATTTTATTGTAAATATCCTAGATTCATCCAGGTAAAAATCTCATTAGGGATTTTTTAAACAGGGACCTGGCCAAGAAGTCAGTAAAACATACAACAATTATATTACATAAGAGCAAAAATACAACTCGTAATCAGAATGTAGAACTGAACTATGTTCTAAAATCCGAACAGCAACATCATTAACAGCTGCACTGACCAACAGAATTATTCTTTCTCTCCTTTGAAATGGATTTAAAACTTCCTGATAGGAACCAGTTTTAACAATTTCAAGTCCCTTTGAAAATTATTCCAGGATTAGGGCAGCATATTTACAAGCTTTTTTTAATTAATATTATTGTTTTCACTATAAGGGCAGACATTTATAAAATATCATGAATGTAGGTTGTACTGGTTGTGGTATTTTCATGTGCAAACACGCAGATATGAAGGTACCTACTACAGCAGAGATTAGTATGTTAAAACCAACCAATTGGAAAGTCTGTGGGCTGACAAGCATGGCCATTTAGCAGCAACATACAGAAAACAGTGATGTTCACAATTTATATAGCCAGTAATAACACACAAAACACAAGTATAAACCTAACCTAGCCTCTTTGCTTTAATAATAAGTATATCATCATAGTCCAACAAAGGCAAAAATGTTGCCAAAATGAAATGTCTCCTCACCTGAAGTGAGAAACAAAATGTATTACTAAAAAAAGAGACCCAATTTAATTTAGTAGAAGATAAGAAAATAACTCAGTTCTGTTGTAGCCAAGGTTAGTCAGTGAGACTCTGGTGACATTTAGCTGTGAGAATTGTTGATAATCCAACAGTTCCTTTCACTGAAATCAAAAACAGAGAGCGCTCAGCACGATCCTCTTTGTGCTGGTGTAGAAGGAGAAGGTGATGTTGCTTCACCAGCAACTCCCAGAAGTGGAAAGTGATGATGGAGCAGTCCCATGAACTCATCCCAGCTATGAAGTTGGGTTTGTCTGAAATAGCTTATGACTCCTCGGCACATATAGTACATGCATATCCTGTCTGAGATAAAAACTTATTTAATAATAAAAAATCTAATCTAATAAAATACTTTAAATCATTTATCTCATCCACTAGAATCAAGTAACTTAAAAACAAAACATTCACAAGGATAACAATTGCTATTAAAAAGTCATAAAAGGTTAACATTTCTTTCAGCACATCAAAAATTATAAATCTTATTATTAAAAAAAATCTTAATAGTTGAAAACACAGCTTAGCAAGAAATGCACTGTTTTCTGTTTAAGATGAGACCAATGTTTGATGGCTAAGTAAATCTCTTTGTTCTTTTGTTTGCTCTCCTTTTTTAGGGGTTAGGGTCAAAGCGAGCAAGCTTGCACAGATGATTTGGCAATTGTTTTATCTGGATGCCCTTCCTGCTGCAACCAGAGCTTGAACCTGCAGCCTCAGGATTACAAGACCGCAGCACTGACCACCAAGCTACCACAGCCCCTGATGACCAAGTGGATATTAATCGAAAAACTACCCCAAAGATTTTTTTATATAGGGAGTGAAGAGCAGTGGACCTAATTAGGAGTCCTGATGAATTCCTTGGGTAACTGGGAGAAAAAAGAAAAAAGACAGGATGGTGGACACATTGTGTTTATGTTTTTGTATTGCCTTAACCTTTTATCAATACATAATGGCTACTATATAGTGGACTAAGTAGCAGGGAAGGGACAGCCCTATGTTTCATACATTTTGAACATGTCATAATTAAGTGTTGGGTATTTAAACTCCAGCAAGATACATTTAAATTCAGACCTGAATCTGAGATGGTGGACGTATAATTCTGCTAACTTTGGTTGAGAAAATATTATTAATATTTTGTGTCTCCAATAACACTGATATAAAATGTATTTACATATACCTGTAATTACCTGCTACACATTTTGTTGTATTATATCTAGTACTAGCTGTTACATGAATGAACAGCCTCTGAAACTATACCAGAACTTTCTGCTACTATTCTTTTTCTGCTACTAAAATTATGACTTTATTCTATTTATGATATATTTCTTTACAAAACAACTGTTTTTGGAGTTTTACTATGTATTCAAATAATTAAAAGCAAGCTGCACAGCACTATTGTTCAAATGCAGTTTGACAACATATCTTTAACATGTTTCATGCTGAAACCTAACATTAAATGTTTTTATTACAGTCAACCCTCTTAATTCAAATCACTCTGAACACATTTTTTTCTGAATTCAAAATGAGTTTGGACATTCCGAACACAAATCTTGTGAAGGGGAGGTTGAGATAGAGGTGTTCATTTCAAAGAGGTGTGCATATAACATTACTCACATTACTTAACACAACATAAACATATTTGCCTGTAAATTTGTTTGATTATGTGAAAAATCACAATCACAATAATTTTAGTAAATATTGCGGTCAATTATTATTTGAGTTTTGAAATGTAGCATTTTTTGCACTTAAAAACAGCAAATTGCCTTTACATTTCACTCTAGGGTTAATAATTACAGTAAATATTTTGAAAAACCATTCAAACTGAGAAACACTGGAATAGCAACCCACAATTTTAGACAGGATTTTTGACATCCATCTTGTGAGGACTGGTGTGTACTGTAATGTTTACTTGTGGAAGTTAGTTCACACCTTGTGTGAACTATGTCGTGGACTGATAGCTCTTATGAACTATCAGTCCATAAGAGCTCAAAAAATCCTTATTTGACTTAGATAACATCTATCATATAATGTAAAAAGAGAAGACTAGAGTATTCTGTAATAAGTCAGTTTGTGTGTGGTTGTGTGTTCACCCCTCTAAATTTGTGCAAAAGCTTCCTTCATGTGTCCACTCTGCCATCCACTTGTCTTGGACTTCAATTTTGTTCAGCAATAGGCTGACATCCTCCTGTGTTTCCATTGTTACAGTTTGATACTAGGTATATATTATGCTACCATTTTGTATATTTCCACTTTACCATAACATACATTATATGCATGGCCTGACGAATTTGTGCGATGTGCACAACTATCATTTACATAAAGATATGAGATTGTGTGCATAAAAGGTTCTGTACAAACACAATTAAAATATGTGACTAAAATGAATATTTAAATAATTAGTCTATTTTCATGACTACTTTATCCGCTTATATTATTTAGAGACATGTGGTGCTAGAACTTATTTTAGTAATATAAGGTCTGCAGAGTGGCACTCTCTAAAGTTGTTAGTCCATCACACAATATTATTATATAATTCTCTTTAGGGGGGAAAAAAATCATAAATTAGGTTACAGGTCAGAGTGAGATTCTGACATAATACAGCTTTTAAAAAAATCAGATCCTCTGATGATATCCCAAGTGACTGTAATATCAGGAAGAAGGAGCACGAGAAACTGGATAAATACCAAGGACTGAAAAAGGAAACAGAGAAATTGTGGAAAGTCAAGACCTCAGTGGTACCAGTGGTCATCAGAGCACTCGGTGCTGTGACCCCCAAACTGGAAGAGTGGGTCCAACAGATCCCAGGAACAACCTTAGAGATATCTGTGCAGAAGAGCGTAGTCCTAGGAACAGCTAAGATTCTGCATAGAACTCTCAAGCTTAGTTGCTTTTGGAAAAGTACTGAGGAATTTACATTTCAAATTACATTGTCATTGGACACCTTATAAGACTGTATATAAGGACTGACTCAGAGAAGCAACCTCTGAGCATCACCATTTGTACTGTTAGATGTATGTTCCTTCTTGCAAGCATAAAAACACTCTTAATTAAAATTGGCAGAATCCTAGTTCTAGGAATCCTAGAATCCTATAACTTATTTAAAAAAAAAATCAACAGGTGTACCTTGAATAATTTTGGATGCTTTCCATGGCTCCTTTTCTACCATCCACACTATTTAGCTGATCAACCTGAGGTCAAATTTTCTCCTGTGTCCAGTTCCTGGAAGGTTGGCTAAGGTCTTATGAACCTTGTACTTTTTTTTATAAATAATGGCAGCTGTGGTCAGAGGAACATGTAGTTGTTTGGAGATGGTCTTGTAGCCTTTACCTTTAACATGGATATCTATAATCTTTTTTCTGAGCTCCTCAGACAGCTCTGACTTTTGCTTTCTCTGCTTCATGTTTGGTGTTGTGCTCACAACCGCACCAAACTACCCAGTGGCTGTTTGTTTCATTATATAGGCTTTCTGGCTGATGAAAAGCTGTGAGACAAATCAGGTCAAACACTTAGTTTGAAACATTACTATAATGCAAAGAGTATTAGTCTCTTTAACAGTACCAATACATCTGCTACTATTTTAGCATATCTTTGTAAAATAAGCAACAAATTATTTATTTTAATGTTGTTTTGTTTACCCTATCACATTTTAAAGGCATGCAGATATATATTTGACAATTGATTTTACATGAATTGCTTTTCATGAAAAATGAGGCATTGTTTCAATAAGCTGTATAGGTACCAACAAATACATCAATGTGGTATTTCCTGATTGTGCCTCTAAGCTATCTTCTTTTGAACTCATGATGAACTCTACAAGGACCATCCTCTGGATTCAGCTTGAGACACCCACAGTGGACTGTACTTATTTTCCATTTTAAAGCCCTCATTGAAGCACACATCAGAAAGGTTTAATTCCTAAACACATTCTCTTTTGTAAACATTTGATATTCTTATGCACAGTCTTTCTCATATTATGAAAGTATAGAATGTTAACAGCAATTTACCTGTTATAACTTTATTGGAAACCTTCCTAATTCCCTTGAGACAAATATTTTCACACTTTGAAATTAGAAAACAATTCACATCCTTTGCGCATTGAAACTTTAGAATCAAATCAAACATTATTTTAGCTCAAAATGTGAGTCATGTCAATTAGCAGATCACATACATGTCATGATTCACAACTTCAAACATATATAGCAAGAATTTGTATTTTGAAATTCTGTACATAACTTAAACAAAGTCTTTTGGAATCTGCTGAAAATAAAACAAAAAACATTAAAAACAAAAGAAAACAAAGCAGAGTACATTTCAAGTTTCACTGAGTTTTTCTCTTTACGTTTAAGTCAGAACTTTTATTTTGCCACATGTAACACCAGTTTGTTTCAACAACCAAATAAAATGGGAGATCTGCCAATAGAATGTCCACATACTGTATTCACAAAACATTTTATTTAAATCTTCAGTTTATTGAAAAAAAGTGAATTTTTAACTTCCTGGGTACAGATCATGGTAGTACTGTTTATTGAAGGCTCATTTGAAATTGTCTTCATCAACCAAAATTTACATGGCAGCCATTGGGCACGTTAACAAAAGTCATCTGATCCAGTAACTAAACTTGTTCTGATTTACATCAATATTTAAATTCTTTATTTTTCATAAACATTTAGACTTAGTGAAGATTTTGCCACAAACTAAACAAAAAGAGTCATTGTCTATCCATGTCTTCTGAGGTTAAAGTGTCTTTCAATGACTGCTCCTTCTTGACATTCAAACTGTAAAGATGGATAGCTCCTGTTACCGAAGACCCTCGAGGAAGTGTGTATGATATCACTGCAGATGTGGCCAATACTGTGACATTTCTGAATCACTTCCTGGAACTTGGACTGGAACTGAGACACCAGGTGAAATTAGACCTGGTAAAAGAGCAGCAACAAAGTTTAGGATAACCTTTGTAAGATATTTGGCAAGCAGATCACAACTAAACAGTGATGTTAGATCTTATCTAGGTGTAACACTATTTTTTTACATTCATACAATGCTTCTTTATACAATGTTGTTTCTCTACAGTCTCATCAAAATGTATAATAAAAGGGAGCAATGTGGATATTCAGTGTTCTTCCCAAGATCAGTTTACTGGGTTTTGGTGAATTTTTACCCCCACCTCCATTTTGTACAGCAGTTGATGTTTTGTGCCAATAATGTGAAATTAGTTACCACGTGGCACCCATTCACTTACTTTATGTATGTATCATTAATGGCACCAGCTCTCAGTGACCCTGCACAGGATCAAGATGTTCTTAATTTCAAATATTTTTTGTGGTGATGTGTGTAATTGCACAATTGTGATTTATAAAATATGTGTGCCAGGCATTTATTAAAGTGAATGCTGCTTGTATGAAATATGGAGAAAGCACAACCTAGGCTGCATGTGTTATTAGGCAGACACAATAATTTTTAAAATTATTTTAGGATTCCAATGTCTCATTGGAATAAAACTGCAATTTTAAATTTCTTCACTAAACAAAACAAAGCATAAAACCCAAGAGCTCCAGCTCAGACTCTACTGGCCTCAATTAGCAGGTTAAAAGTTCAGCTCATGACAATAAAATTAGAAAAAAATTAATCAAGTATGGCTTATTTGGAAGGGTTGCAAGAGAAAGCCTCTTCTCTCTAAAATGAACATGGTAGCATGACTTAAGTTTTTAAAATTTCATCTGAATGAACCACAAAGCTTCTGGGAGAATGTGTTTTGGACAGATGAGACCAAAGTAAAAATATTTACTCATAATGTACAGCAGACTGTTTGGAGAAAACCAAACACAGCATATTAGCACAAACACCTCATACAAACTGGTGGTGGGGGGCTGATGGTTTGGGCTTGTTTTTCAGCCACATGTCATGGACACCTTGCAGTCATTGAGTCTCCGTTGAATTTTGTCTATAGATCAAAGGGTTCTGGAGTCAAATGTGAGGTCATCTGTCTGACAGCTAAAGCTTGGACCAAACTGGGTCATGACACAACAGGACAATGATTCCAAACACAGCAGCTAATCTATAACAGAATGGCTCAAAAAGAAAATAATCAAGTCAATCCAGTCAAAGTTCAGAACCTCAACATGATTAAAATGCTGTGGTTGGTTCTTAAGAGAGTTGTGCAGAAACCTCAATGAACTAAAGCAAAGCTGAAAAGAAGAATGGGCCAAAACTCCTCCAAAAGCATGTGAGAGACTGATAAAAGGAGTCATATGGAATTGAGATTGTTATAGGTAGTCGGACCAGCAGGCTAAACTTAATTTTGTCAAAAATAAGTTTTATAATCATTTAGATGATATAATTTCTATTAACTGCTAAGAGTAGACATTATAACTGGAAAATGAAAATCTGAGCTACAAACCCCTTCAAGGCTTAACTAGTTACTTAGCAAGCAGTTAAAGAATAAACTGATTTAAATATCTATACGCTGACGTTTATTCAAAAAAGCTTTATCAAAAATGTTTTGCATATATTTGTCTTTTGGTTGCATTTTCTAATCTATAAAGTGATAAGAGCTATGCAAAACTTCATGTATAAAAAAAACCTGTAGTTGGATGAGTATAGCCACTACCTATCCTAAACACTTTAACAAAGAATAAACTAAATAAAGGTTAAAACAGTTTGTTGCACTACAGTCCAAAATTATAGTAAAAGAACAGAGATCAGCAACATAAATAGTAAGGTTTTCAAAACAGGCTGGCTGGAGTATGGATGTCACCATTCACCATTGTCAATACACTAAATTTTAGTCTCTTTTAATATTTCTTGTAGCTTCTAACACACATCTAATTTTTAAAAATCTGTATTTTATTAAAAGATGACAAAACAATCCAACTGTACTTCAAATCTATCAATATGCAAAAATGACTGCAGTAAGTACAATGCTGTCAGAGTAAAACCCTTCAAAACTCCTCTCTTTCCATTGGCCCAGAAGTCTGCCTCAATTATTGCCATTACAAGGTTTTGTTAAATATCTGTGAAACTGATTAAGTTATAACAATTTCTTTGTTTTTTATGGTCAGTTAGCTGTGGTAGCCATTATGAATCGAATTGATCTTAATACTTCAACAAAAGATAATCAAAAATGTGACCAAAAATGTGTATATCCAGTGAGTACTTTCTGAAATATCAATTAAAGAATTTAAAGCCTTTAGTAATGGGTGATACATATACTGTAGCTACTGTAGTACTTTTTTTACTTATTATCTATTTATGTAAGAGTGTATGTTTTATTACACAATTTATGCAATACCTTATAATAAGTCTGGTAGTGACCATACTTTCCAGACTTTGCAAAAATGTAAATAGAACAATGGGAAAATATTTTGAAGCAAGGTGTAAATAAAAATAACATTAAAGTTACATGTTGGCATATAGTTCCTTTTTTTTCTTTGCACATGAGTTTCAGTACAGCTCTTATCCTTTTATAGATTAAAAATGTAACCAAAAGACATGGATTGTTTTTAAATTACATAATAAAAAGTAATACTTTAAAAAAGTAAAAAAAAAACAAAACAAAACCCTTTTTTTTAAATAAATTTCTATTCTTTTGCTGTTTGCTAAGTACTGCACCTAGTGAAATGTTATGGACCTTTCCCACGGGCTCAACTTGGTTCCACTCGGGTCGACCTGGTGTGGGTTCAGTCCTTCCCTTGAGTGATCCCACCCACTTCCAGCTCTGTTCTTAGCACCTACTCAGTTGAGGTTTTAAGAGAACTTAAGCTATATATTTGTGGTCTGCCATCTTTTCTGATTTTGGAACACCTACTTCCTGACTCTGTCGATTTGACCAATTATGTTTTGTGAGTCCAACATGCCCGCTATACCCACTTTGATGAAGACACATCCTTTTGTGTTTTGCAGAGACCTCTGTTTGGGCAGAAGAACAGTTTGAATAAATATTGTAACTGCCTACCTGTTGACGATGTTGCAGAGGATGGCACTGACTGGCTACTGAAATTTGGCTGCATATGTGGAGGAGTGTATGTCTCATAACTTCGACCATTTACAGTTGGGCTGTTGGGCAACATGCAGGAATAGGAGGTCTGGTTTGATGCCTGAAAACACAATATTGATACTTATTAAGCATTTCCTTAAATCAAACAAAAGCCTAAAACATCACTCAGCCCCTTTGATGCCAGAGTTTTAATCTAAAATCAGCTTATGCTGAGAAATTTGGAGTTGTAGCTGTTTTGGTCAAACCTTGAAAATAACAATATCACAGATCTGTTAGTGCTTAGAGTATATATTGTGAATAAATTTCAGCTATTACAATGACAAAATTTTTGTTTAATAGTTTTATAATTGACTAAGTTATAGCTATTTTTGTGTTTACTAAGGTCAAGGTACTTTGTGATGACCATCTTGAATTAGGTTGTCTCCAAAAATAATCAGTTGTAGATGTTCGTATAATTTCACTATAAGAGATTGATAAAAATCTTTCCAGTGGTTCACAAGATATTTTTTTTAACATAACAGACATAACAGACAAACAAACACACACTAAGACACAGGCAAATTCAATTCCATTCCATTAAAAAGGTAAAAGGTCTTGGGACTCAGTAAGCAGGTTAAGTTAAAGATTATGACAGGGCAATTTAAAGAAAAGCTAAAAAGTATGGCTTCTTTGTCATCCTAATAAACTGCTGCAGCTGCTTTTCTCTGCTGTGGTACAGCTGGTGTACCACATTGTGCATTCATCTGTCGCAACATTCTCTATAATGCAGCAGTAAAAGTTCTGCAGCAGAGATGGGGGAAATTTAACCCTATTTAACGTTCTAAGAAAGAGATACTGATGGGCTTTTTTGATGATGTGAGTGGTGCTCACTGTCCAGTCTGAAGTCTGTCCAGATGTCTGAGGAACTTGAAGTCTGTAACTCACTTCTCCTCCTCTCATTGATCTGCAGTCCTGTGTGCATTGTGGTCCTCAGGTTCTGTAAATCAAAAATGACTTCTTTGGTTTTCCTGGTGTTGAGGTTGAAGTGGTTGTCTCTGTACCAGGATACCAGTGTCTGAATCTCTTCTTGGTATGGTGCTCGTTGTTGTTGCTGATCCCTCCCACAACACTCATATCATCAATTTGATCACCGTGTATGAGTTGTGGGTGACGACATAATAATTAGTGTACAGCATTAACAGGATGGTGCTCATCTTGATGTGTTGACGCCTGTTTGTGAGGAAGTTCTTGAGTTCTTGATCCACAAACTAAAGAAGGTTCTAAGCTCTAGTGTCTGTAGTTTGTTGACCAGACTGATGGGGCTGATGGAGTTGAATGCTGAGCTGAAGTCAACAAACAACATCCTGACATATGTGTTGGGGTTGACTCAGGGCAGTATACAAGGCTATCGAGATTGTTTCATCTGTGGATCTGCTGGGTCTGTAGGTAAACTGATGTTGATCAAGGCCAGGTGGAATGTGGTCTTTGATATGCTGCAGTACCAGTCACTCTATACACTTCATGATCACTGAAACCAGGGCCACAGGCCGGTAATCATTCAGACCTGTGATGGCAGAAGTTTTGGGCACAGGAATTATGGCAGCGGTTTTCAGGCAGGTAGGGACTGCGACTTGCTGCAGTGAGCTGTTGAAGAAGGTTGTGGATACTGCAGCAAGCTGATTGACACATAATTTCAGCAGTCTCCCTAGTACTCCATCTGGTACTGGTGCTTTGCTGGTGCTGATGCTGCACAATGGTATGGAGATGGAATGAAAGGGTAAAAAGGGATTCAGACTAAGCAACTGCAGAGAGCAGACAGAACAATAAAAGGGGTCATCCAAGAACCATTTCCAGAACAGCAGGACATATTTTCCAGAAGAAAACTGTAGAAACAGTCTCATAATCCTTGATTATATCCAGTCTTAGTATAAAATGCAAATAATCAAGACTGAGAAACAGAATAGTTAACACCTCTGAAGAATCATTATTCATGCACCTGTCTTGTCCTACACCAATCATAACCATGTTGGACAAAACATGAACAACTTATGAGCCATATGTGAATACTGTGCTACCACTGAAAGGTTGAGGACACCTTGGACAGGTTGCAAGTACATAACAGGGCTGCTTTCACTTGCTCTTAAGTCCAATTCAGAATTACCAACTAAACTAACATGAATGTAGTTGAAATACTGGGAAAAGCTGGAGTGCTCGGAGACCCATACATTTATGAAGAATACAAATACATTTCACAAAGACAGGGCTTGGCTGTTTTTTTAAATAAAACCCTTGCTCGGAGAAGAAAGAACTAATCACAGAATTAATGAGAAGCCTTGCTTCTAATTTCTCCCATTGTTTTTCAAGTTTGTGTTTCTTTAATGTTTACTTAATGTTTATGTTTAATGTGTATACAACCCTTGTGTGTTGACTAAGAGTAGAAATGAAAATAGTATTTTTATTGCATACAGTATTTTGAAAACAATGCATATGACTCACTATCACAATTAGTGCCAGGTAACATCCGCAAGTTATCAGTTGAAAGTGGGACAATTTCTTCACATCCTTAAGGGTCATAATGTACAAAGGCACTTTAGAGTTCTTCCTTAATCATGTACGCATCTATACAGTAACTAGTGCTCTCTCCTATGTCATTGCAGCCTGTGGCACTGAATGAGCTAGGTGCATTGGCCTGAGATGTACTTTTATACACACTATGAACTAATTCTGTATTGTAAAGTCTAGTAAAATATTCTTACTTGCATGGGCAGGCTGGGAGCCATGCTGAAGCTGGGCACTGCTGGTAGGCCATAGCTGTTGGACAAAACTGGATCTGATCTTGCCAAAATGGATCCTGAAGAAAATGAAACTAAACAGAGAGAGACAGAGATAAAAAAAATGTTTAGATAATTGTGTTAACAAAATATTTTAATTTTTCAGTGGCACTCATGTGTCTTTAATGTCTACAACAGTGGTTCTCAAGCTTTTTTGGTTTTGACCCACAAAATAAAAGTTGAAGACTTGTGACCACAACTATATTGCTAAAATATAGAAGATTTTCTATTAAGTAATTTAACAAAGAGCCTTTTCAAATGTGTTTTAATGCATTTATGACCAATAGCTTTTTTTTTAAAAAAAAATCTTTTTTGCAACAGCTAAGGCTAAATATGCTATCAGCAAATATTATTTGATTTCTGTAGGCCTTCTCAGTACCCTACACTTGGTGTTTCATGACTCTAAATGGGGTTCCAACCCCCACTTGGTAGCCTCCCCAACTGGTCTAGAAAACATGACATTTAAAAATATATATGTTATAATAAAACAGCTATTGGACTTTGGATGCTTCCGGTTGTTATTGTGATTGCTATCAGTGAAAGTGTAAATGTTGTTATATATTATATATGCTAAGCAGCACCTGGTGAAGTCAGTTGTGGTAGAGATTGGCAAGCAGTGGTGCTAAAGCTGCTGCAGATAGGAATATGGCTGGAGGAGTTGGACAACTGTCGACGCTGATTCCTTAACTTTTCTTCTCTTCTCCACTTTGCTCGTCTGTTTGAAAACCAAACCTGAAAATGCCAAAATAATAAAAAAAAAACCATAGTTAAAAGATGGATTATTATTAATTCAAGTCTAGCCCTCTTTCTACTTTTGAACCATTACATGCTGGATTTGATGCTTTGCTGAGTATCACATTACCTTCAGCCACACTTTGATATGCAGTTAAAATAGAAAGCAACACTTGAATCATTGATTGGAAACTGACCAGTCAGTGGCCATTGTTACTGTATGTAAACAGTCTTTCTTTGGTCTAGTGTTCTAGAAATACAGAAGCCAAACTGAGAAGAGCTGGAAATGGGTTTGAGATACCCACAAACCTTGGCAACTATTTTAAAATAATTTATCACACAAAGTTTTTGAACATGCTAAACTTTCACATGACAGGACTGTGAGGACTCAGGGAAAGAAATTAAGAACCCCTATGCAAGTTTCAACATATTTAGGAGATTTTCTCGCAAATGCTGTCACCATTTAGTGTCCTATAGTTGCAGCCAAAAAAAACACTGGCTTTAGAATTCCCTGTCCCCAACCTCCTGTAGCACATACAAAGAACTGTACTGAAGATCTTTTTTGAAGATTTCTTGAACAGAGGACTCCTCCTGATGTTCCCAGTGTACCTTTACTACTTGTTTGGGCTACAAGGTCTGTCCAGCTTTCTTACCTGTCACCAGATTCAACACCTCATTAAGCCTCTCTACCTGAGTGTCTGATGATATATCTATAAAATTATTCATCGACTACCAGCTGTTTTAAGTTTTCAACATTGTTTACTATAGTGGAAAGAGGAGTTATTTAAAATTGGCTTGAAATATTTTATACTTCTTGTCAGACTAATAACAATTGACAAATTTCTTTTGAAAGTCATCTTTATAGGTCACATGTCAGGTATTAATAGAACAAGCTGTACCTTACAGTATTTCTGTCATTGATACTTAAACTTCTTTCATCAATTTGAATAAGTGATAAATGTATCTACTTTTTCTGTGAAACGCTGAACCCTCTCGTGACCTCTGGGTCAAATTGACTTAAAGTTACTAGGGCTTCTCTGCCTCTCTTTGTGTCTCTCTATTTTGAGGGCTTCAGGAGGATTAAGATCCCTTATTTATTTCTTTTAATGGTCAAGTAACACAATGCCATTTTTACATAGTTAGTTATTATTCTATATAATCTATATTCTGTTTCAAAAAGAATAACCTTTTGCATCTCCTTGCATGTATAAATAAAGTCTAAAAAAACAATAATTTCTACAACTTACCTGTATTCTTGCTTCAGGAAGATCTATTTTGTTAGCAAGCCGTTCACGAGCAAACACATCTGGATAGTGAGTCCTTTCAAATTCTAGAAAAGAAATCATTTTAAAGCATGTCATTAGCGTTGATTTACTGTCCGAAGCAGTTCATCTGGTCACAGTTCAGAAATAATGCCATTTTTGGTGATCAGTTTTCAATGGGGATATGGTACTCTAATGGACTACCTGCGTATTGTATATCTGAAGAATAAGTACAGGTGAAAACAACTTATTTACAAATTATTACCAGAATAATTTACATGGAACAGTGCAAACTAATGCAAATTTGATTTAGGTGTCAACCTGCCCAGGTTCAGGTATTCAGGATGTACTTTTTGGTTACAAAAACAACTGTTTTCTAGTTTTACTTTGAAAACAAACTTCTACCTTAAGATAAATAAAGACTTTTAAGTTTAACTTGATTCATTTTTTATGGTTTAGGATATATTATTGTGAGTGACATGTCACAGCTCCACTGTTCCTGCCACGCCTTCTGCTTCCATGACACAGCCTCTCTGCTCTAGCTCTAGTTCTACTCACAGCCCTCAGCGGTCTTACCTGCCCCAAGCTTTGTCCTGCTCCACGAAAAGAGTGCAGATCTGGGAACTAGTGTTCCTATTAGCTTAGCGCCTATAATAAACACCTTAAAACTTTGCCATTGTCTGCCTGAACTGAATCCGGTCTCACCAAGCCTTGTCATGACAAAGATATTTTAAAGTCAATCATGTAGCCAAGTAAAAAAATAAGGAAACTCTGATCATATCTAAAGCCAATGGATTCCTAAAATGTCTCCAACATTTGCAGTAGTTCTCAGTTTACAGTGCCTATAAAATGTATACATTCCTTTGAATGCTTTTATTGCTGTCATAAATGTGAAATCTGTGCTGAAAGAGGAAATAGAGAAGTTGTGGAAAGTCAAGGCCTAAGTGGTATCAGTGGTCATCGAAGCACTCGGTGCTGTGACCCCAAACTGGAAGAGTGGCTCCAACAGATCAACAACGTCAGAGATTTTTGTGCAGAAGAGTGCAGTCCTTGAAACAGCTAAGATACTGAACAGAACCCTCAAGCTCCCAGGCCTTTGGTAGAGGACCTGAGAGTCCATTGCAACCCAGCTAGTGAGGTGTTGTACTTTTGGCTGTTTTTGTGTTGTGGGGTGAAGTGTAGTGTGGTTACGTAGGTAGTTCCCTTTCAGTCGATTCACTCAGTACAACACATGTACTATGGGATATCACGCACCCGCGTGTCCTGGCTGAAGACATCTTTAATCACGCCTTTAGGCAAATGACGTGATGACAACAAGTGACAGGCCCCGCCTGCACTATGTAACCGTCCGTCATCAATGTGGAGTGGCCTTGTCCCCCTCCTGCTCAGAAACCGTTGCGGTTTGCCGGGTTTTACCTCCCGGCGTCTGCCCATCTTCCCAGATTTTGTTTTGGAACTGACGCCCTTGTGGAACAAACTGCTGTTCACCCACGTTACAGTACCTGGCTACGGACGGTATCCGGATCTGGAAGGCGCTGAGAAAACCAGGCTGATAAATATTCCACCCTTGGAGCCATCCCTGGCAGTGTATTTGGCGCCGTCCCACAACCATGGCGTGAGTAGCCCCACATCCCTTCCGTCCAAGCACTGTAGATTTTCTGTTGCGCAACTGGAAAAAAATCTACAGAGGTCAAGCGACCAGTGCTCGAGCTCTTAGCTCCATCTCTATTCTCAAGTACAAATTTAAAATGGTAACACTCAAACATCTTCTAAATGCTGTCGGGCCGGGCGATTGGTTTACAACAATCGATCTCACGGACGCTTACTTTCATGTAGCAATACACCCGGACCACAGACCGTTTCTGAGGTTTCCTTTCAAGGGCCTAGCCTACGAGTACGTAGTACTGCCCTTCGGACTGTCTCTTGCGTCCCAAACCTTTACAAAATGTGTGGAGGTGGCGTTAGCTCCCCTCAGAGAAAAAGGAATCTGTATTTTAGGTTATCTGGATGAATGGCCTCTGATGGCCAGCTCCAGAAAGCAGGTGACAGAACAACTGTCTCAGGTCCAGTCACACATTCAAGCGCTAGGCTTTTCGGTGAACTTTCAAAAAAGCTCGCTGACTCCCAGTCAGCAGTTTTCATTTCTCAGGCTGGAAATATGTTCCCTGTCGAGCAGAGCTCGTCTCTCAGAACACAGAGTCGCCGCATTTCACCGCTGCCTCACTCAGTTTCAGTTGGGATGCAAACTGCGTTTCCAGATGATCTTACAGGTGATGGGCATGATGGCGTCCATGATCGCAGCAGTGCCACTCGGACTGCTGAAAATGCGTCCGTTTCAGCGCTGGACTCGTTCTCATGGGGTGTGTTTGTCACGTCACCTCCACAGAAAGCTAACAGTAACCACCTCTTGCATGCTGGCTCTCAGACCTTGAAGGGAGCCCGGCCTGTTGTGCCAAGGTGCACCAATAGGGAGAGTGTCCTTTCACAAGGTGGTGACCACAGATGCCTCCCTGATGGGGTGGGGGGCTCTGTGTGATGGTGTGGCGGTGAGGGGAGTTTGGACACAGGCACAATCCAAGCTTCACATAAACCACCTAGAGCTATTAGCAGTCTTGCTGGCTCTGAGAGGCTTTTGTCAAGTTCTGACAGACCATCATGTTCTGATCAGAACAGACAACATGACTGTGATTTCATACATCAACAGACAAGGGGGGACACGTTCACTTCCCCTGTTAAAACTGTCTCACACTCTCTTGCAGTGGTGCAGCATACATTTTCTGTCCATCAGGGCCACTCACGTTCCTGGATGGCTGAACTTGGGTGCAGATTTGCTCTCCAGAGGTGGACCTCTGGTGAGAGAATGGAGGCTTCACCCCTCAGTGGTGGCTCAGATATGGTGTCTGTTTGGCGAAGCGATGGTGGATCTCTTTGTCACCAGGGCCAACACCCACTTCCCTCTGTTCTTTTCCATAACGGATCAGAACGCTCCACTGGGGGTGGATGCGCTAGCCCACCCATAGCCCAATGCACTACTGTATGCATTTTCCCCAGTGGAAATGATACTGCCTATATTAGAGAGGGTGCGCAGACAGGGTCTGTCTCTGATTTTGGTGGCACCCCGGTGGCCAGCAAAGTCATGGTATGCCGAGATAATCAGCCTACTGGCAGCGGAGCCCTGGCAACTCCCGGTCCGTCAGGATCTCCTCACTCAGGCAGGAGGGGAGATTCTTCATCCACATCCAGAGCTGTGGAATTTGCATGCCTACCTGCTGAGAGGTCCAGCTTGTTAGCTAAAGGTCCCCCCCCCCACCCCACCCCCACCCCGCTGTAGTGGCAACAATCCAGAGTGCAAGGGCATCCTCTACTAGAGGCTTATATGCCTACAAGTGGCAAGCTTTTGAGCGGTGGTATGAAATCAAGCACATTGTCCCATTTCAGTGCTCAATGGTGGATGTTTTAACATTCCTGCAGGAGCTGTTGGATAAAGGGCTCTCCTTTTCAACAATAAAAGTTTACCTGGCAGCTATTTCTGCCTGCCATGTTGGTTTCAATGGGGAGACGCCAGGAGCTCATCCCCTGGCTGTGCATTTTTTAAAAAGGGGTCTGTAGACTGAGACCCGTGATTAAACCCAGTGTCCCTCCCTGGAACCTTACTGTGGTTCTTGAGGCTCTCTGTGATCCTCCATTTGAACCTTTGGAGTCAGTGGATATGAAGTTTCTTTCATATAAGGTTGCTCTGCTTCATGCTCTGACAACTGCAAAGCGGGTTGGAGACCTCCATGCTTTGTCAGTGAATCCCTCCTGCATTCAGTTTTCACCTGATGGCTCCAAGGTCATTCTGCGACCAAACGCAGCGTATCTCCCTAAGGTTATACCTGCAGACTACAGCTCCATGACTATTCAGCTCTCAAGTTTTTACCCACCGCCTTTTGCATCTGAGAAGCAGAGGAGGTTGCATTCCTTGTGTCTTTTACATGCACTGCACATTTACGTTGTCCGCACAAGACACTTGAGATTGTGTGATCAGCTGTTTGTGTGTGTTGCTAACCCAGGCAAGGGCAAGGCTCTGTCTAGACAGAGACTCTCCCACTGGATTGTGGGAGCTATATCTCTAGTTTACAACAGCAGGGGGCTCCCAATCCTGTATGGTGTGAGAGCGCACTCCACCAGGGGTGTAGCAACATCCTGGGCTCTGTTTAAAGGTGTACCCATGAGTGATATCTGTGCTGCGGCCAGCTGGTCCTCACCACACACTTGTTTGGTTTTATCGTTTGGATTTGACAGCCTCACTCTGTTCTTTCTGCTGGGTCTAAGGTGTCGCACTAGTGTGCTGTATTAATCCAGGTTTGATGGCTTATCTGGGGGGCGTTTATATTTGTCCTATAGTACATGTGTTGTACCGAGTGAATCAACGGAAAGGGAACGTAATGTTATGCATATAACTACTGTTCCCTGAAGGAGAGGAACGAGGTACAACACATGGCTGCCCCGCTGCTCAGCTGGGCTCGGTGAAGAGCGGCTATTGAACTGAGGAATGACTGTGATGACGGACGGTTACATAGTGCAGGCGGGGCCTGTCACTTATCGTCATCACGTCATTTACCTAAAGGCATGATTAGAGGTGTCTTCAGCCAGGACACACAGGGGTGTGATATCCCATACTACATGTGTTGTACCTCGTTCCTCTCCTTAGGGAACCGTAGTTAAATGCATAACATTACATTTTAAAATCATAAGTACCTTTCTCAAGTGCTTCTATTTGGTCCTGTGTAAAAGATGTTCTGTTTCTTTGCAGTTTCCTTTTCAGCTGTAGCCTCATCTGAGTCTCTTCTGAGTCTTCACCATTGGAACTAAGTGATATGTTGTTTTTGCCTCCTCCTGTCTGAGGACAACCTGCACCAACGAAGAAGGAGAAAAAAGAATGGAAGCAGAAAGACAGGGTTAAAAACAAGAATTTCAGGTAATTCAGTCAAGTTAGTAATAATTTAATTCAGCAGTACTGTGAAATTCCTAGTATGATGATTGTTTATAGTTAGAAAACAGCGACAGAATTTAAGCTCAAGAACAAGAATGCAAATGATCATTTTGTATATTAAAGTTTAAAAAGTATAATATAAGATAACAGTTTTGCTGACTGCCACAAAGTACATATTTCAGAAATATTGGTAAAAATCAGGAATGAGCAGTGATTTTTGAATATTCTAAGTCCAGTTAAATCAGGCAAATTGAAGAACTAACTGTCAGGATATGGGTTTTTGTTGACACACCCATGACACTAACAGACTAGTCTGGTAATTTATGAAGTGGTGTGCTATTAAATAGTTATCAATAGTTAGTACTTCATGAGCAGTGACATCAGTCAGAAGAGTGCAGAAGTCTTCCTCCATGCTAGGCTAATAGATAGGGAAATGAGGGCAACATTTACAAACAACTCTTTCCTAAAAACAACAGACTGGTATGAAAAACTGCTACATTAGCTAATATAAAATCTTTATACTTATGCATGACATTATTTAGTTTGTCACTGTTTTCTTAGCTGAACAACATTTGTGTGACTATTCTCAAGCTGCTAAATGAAATTTTTGGCTGACCAAACATGCTGATTAGGCAGACTGATACATTTGTGATAATGTGTTCAGATACTATCTTTCTTTGCTTCTTGTTTGTCGGGACTATTACTAAGATGCAGTTCAAAAAAATGTGCACCCACTCTGGGAGAGGTGATCACCTGTAAATGACGTAATAATCATCAGTCCAAACCCGTCTACACCCCTATTATCTTACCAACCTGGTATTTGATTAATGATACGTGTAATATTGCATATTTAGACATAACAGATGACCAGTAACACAATTACACTGTTTATTCATACATACATACATACATACATACATACACAGACACCAAAATGTGGAAGCAATGTGTGTAAAACTCCACTTTTTCTGCTTCAACTGAAAAATGAGAAGTGGCAGCCTGGTGATGTTTGTGATATGGACTTTATTAATTGATCATCAGAACCTGTGATCACCTCCACAAAAGGAGAAATTTTGAAGTTTGCTGATTTAAGGAACAAAGACGTAAGCAACAATCTTAGAGAGCCAACTGTTGCTGTGCATCAACTTCCTCCATTGGAACAGTGAAAATGAACACAAGAGCAAATGATTTGAAGCCCAATAATCTTTAAAGAGAATAATTATTCAGAAATGGGAAATACTAAGGGCAGTTAACAATCTTTACACATTCACAAATATAAATTTCTCCAAACTTCAATAAATTAGCTACTATTAATTTTGTCTGTCTGATGAAGTAAATGTGATTAGATACAACAGATTTCATTCATCTAAACTTCTATAATTGAAGATACACATCTTTATGAATCTTTTCACACATTTTAAAGTGGGTTGTGATTTGTTACTTAAATATTTAGTTCTCTTTTAATTTACATAATCCTTGCACTTTGTGCAGAAATGCATCAAACTGATTAAAGGAAGTGTGTTACTAAAGAGGCTCCTGGCATACTTTATAAAAATAATGTTTATTGAACATATAAATCAAAGATATTTTTCTGGTCTGCTTCTGATTGGATCAGATTTAGGGGATCAAGTGATGCATGACTCATGAGGAACAATGACTGGATAAAAATTAGGCACAAGTCAAGCGCTTTGGCTCTTTAAAAAGCACTCTTGTGATAATGTTAGCGTCACTTCAGCAAACTCTACCGCATGAAAACAGATCAGGTGAAACAAGACATTTATTAAAGACTCTGCAACTTTAAAAGTTGAGTAAAACATTCTACTGAAAAAATAATAAAGCTACATCTTTTTATGTGACACGGTTCCAAGAACAACCCCACTTACAACATGTTAGTTCCATGTTAAAGCTGCATAATAAAGAACCTCTGGTGAAAAAAAGTAAATATCACTGTAAATAAAATAACAGACACAACACCAGTTTACTGATGATCTTAATCAGTAAGTCAAGTAGTACCCCATTACAATACAATACATTTCACACTATATTCAATTTAGTAATTATGAAATATAATGTGAATTTACAGTTCACATATGTGAAGCACTTATATTTTACAATAGGACTGTTTCTTTGCTGCCATTTAAAACCATAGATTGAAACACTGGACCAAACTTAGCGTCTCAAATGTTGAAGCCGAAAGGGGAACTGTGGCCAAACAGGCTCATCCCAGTACAAGTTTAAAGTCCTGCCCCTCCATGTAAATGAACAGGAAATTGCACTTTTAAAAAAAAAGAAAAAAAACCCACCTTAGACTATTTTTTTTTTAGGTGCGTACTCTCGTTGATTCACATTGTTCTTACCTTGCTGCACATTTAGCTGTGATTAGTTATTTAGCTTAGAGGAAAGGTCATCTGACACCATGATTGTGAGTGGGGAAGTAGGTGAGACTTAAAACTCCACATCGCTAGTGTACAAAAAATACAACACAGCAGCTCTTGTAAACCATGTCCTGCTAGTTTCATCTCTGACCAATGAAAAAAGGTGGGGACATGAGGTCTAGTACCATAATGTTGATGTATAAAACACGAGGTACTATATTTTATAAGTCTAGAAATCTTTTTGGTGATAAATGACTTATAGACAGAGTTTTAAGCGTTTTAATCATTTTAATAAAGCATTAAATGTTATGTTAAACTAAAACTCTTGTGTCAAATTCATGAAATGTAGTATAATAGATTGCATTGTTAAAATTTTATCAGTGCACCATATAATAACACATTTTTAGTCAAGTAATGTGGTTACATTGTAAAACATCAAATTTGGAACAATAAAAAAACAAAGTTTGAATAAAATAGAACAAAATGAAAAAATTATCAAATTTTATAGGGCTCCATATATGTACAAGAGTACCTCTCTTCACTCCTCATGTTCTTCAGTAAATAAAGGTTACTTGTCTACAGAATTATGTCCAAGTATTGTTTTTCACAGTAGGTAGATAGGAAGGAGCTTTATTAGTTTGTAATTTACTAATTGCTGGTATTACAGTATTTCATGAATGGCGGTGGGTGGGGGTGATGCACTGGTAGCGGAGTACCAACCCTTTTTTCCCCACTTCAAGCACTGCTTTCAACCCACTAACAAATAAAATTTGTTTATTTTCCCGTGACTATGTGTCATTATTGTAAATTTCAGTTGATGTACTTGAATGTTCACAACTATCATTTGCAAAGTGCAAAGTGTAGTCAGTATAAATTAAATTATGATTCAGAATAATGCATATTGGTTAAAGAAACTAATCAGATTGGATCTCTTCAACATATGATCTCTGAGCAGACAGGAGCTTGACTCCTATTCCCTGTGGTACTCAGGTTTTTGTGGCACTAACCTAATTATTCATTATCCCCAAAAGATAGAGGCTGCAAAACAGAATGAAGCCTTTGCTCAGTGTCATAGTCAGTCAGGCAGAAAAAGAGGCAAATAGGAGCAGACACTCCTCTCCCTTATTCAGTCACACACACACAAACATACACATGCACAAACATGTTTTTTTCCGATGGGGAGGCGGTGCAGCATCGCTTTGTTTCATTGTTATAATCCCAGGTTGATGAAGGAGGAGAAGCAGCATATGAGCCTACCCCACACAACAACTGTGGCCTTTAACCACACAATCTGACACAAATCCAAAATTCTCAGGTCTAAATCATGTAAGAGCATTATTTTTTCCTGAATATCTCTTTTTACAAGCGCATACCGTAGTCTTCACATTTAGATTCATATTCATTTGAGCCCTGACATTTAAACGAATTAAACAATGTTTAAAAAAATCACAGGTCAAATACAGCACATTGATTAAAACAACAAATCACTGAAATTTGCCAAACACACTGAGCCCTGCACGTATCAGGTGTGTCAATGAAAACAGAGTTTGCAGTGAGCAACAACAACAACAGCGAAAAAGACTTCATACCTCTTGAATTTTTCCACATTTTGTCACATTCCAAACACAAGTTTTTACTTGGATCACCACAAGTAGCACATAATTGTGAAGTGGAAGGAAAATAATTCATGGTCTTCAAAATCTTTGACAAATAAAAATCTGAAATGTGTGGTGTGCATTTATATTCAGCCCAATCCAGAGCAACCAGCTGCCTTCAGACATTACCTGTGTATGAATTAATCTTAGTATAAATCCAGCTGTTCTGTGAAGAACAGAGGTTTGTTACAGAACATCAGTGATCAAACATCATCATGAAGATTAAAGAACAC
This sequence comes from Kryptolebias marmoratus, assembly GCF_001649575.2. Lineage (NCBI taxonomy): Eukaryota > Metazoa > Chordata > Actinopteri > Cyprinodontiformes > Rivulidae > Kryptolebias > Kryptolebias marmoratus. The sequence continues at coordinate 1,647,194 of NC_051440.1, forward strand.
ACCAGATATGTCAGGGATAAAGTTGCTCAGAGGTTTCAGCAGTAACAGGTTATAAAATAACATCCATACGTTTGAACCTCTCACAGAGCTCTGTTCAATCCATCACCTAAAAAATGAAAAAAATAACTGCAAACCTACCAAGACCGTCTACCTAAACTGTCAGGCTGGGCAGAGAGCATTAATCTAAGACACACGTGTCAAACTTCATTCCTTGAGAGCCGCTCTCCTGCATGTTTTAAATGTGTTCTTGCTTTAAAACACCTGCTTTAAATGAATGACTTGTGGATGTGTTTCTGCTTGATAATTTGGTGAAGACGTAATTAAACCATTTGAATCAGGTGTGTTGGAGCAGAAAAACCTAAAACCTCCAGGACAGTAGTCCTTGAGGCCTGGAGTTTGACACTCCTTATCTAGGAGATCCACAGTTCAGTTGAGACAATCTACCCACAGGACAATGATTAATCATGCGGTACACAAATCTAATGTGGTAAAATGGTAAGAAGTTCATTGTTGAGAGAACATCATAAGAAGTCTAATTTGCAGTTTGCCTCAAGCCATGTAGCAGCTGCTCTGCTCAGAACAGACCAAATCTGAATTTTTTTGGAATAAATTAAAATTTTTAAAACACTGCACATGGCCCTGAACACACCATCCGCACTGTGAAACATGATGGCAGCAGCATCATGCTATGAGGATGCTTTTTTTTCAGCAGGGACAGGGATCCTGGTCAAAGTTAATGGAAAGATGGATGGAGCAAAATACAGGAGGGCCAATCTTGGTCCAAACTTTTTGAAAGATTTAAACTGCTCTTGACTTAATCAAATATATGTCAAATTATTGTTTATTTCAAATGACACACACCTTTATTAGATGTATTGAACTTATTTATTGTTAGTAATCTGATTTAATCATTGGTGGAGATGTGGGGCTCAGCCACTAGTGAGGCAGAGCTTCTCATTATATTTTGGTGGTCAGAAGAGTGTGTGGGTTTTACTGATGCCATATTACTGCTGTGTGTTTTGTACTTTATAAAATTATTTGTAACAACAACAAATTATTCTGGAATTTTCCCACTTAGGGACAAATAATTTGATTCTATTCTGGTCTTGCTTTCGCAATATTTGCCCCTAATATCAATTGTGACAGAAATTATCCAAAGTCTTAAATAAATGGGAACCATACTCAAACGCTCATAAAAAGCAGTTCTTGTAAAGAAGGAGAACACTGAGAGAGGCCACCAAGACACCTGTTAGAACTCTGAAGGAGTTCCAAGCTTCAGCAGGTGAGATGGGAGAGAATGAGCTACAACAGCTGCTGTAGAGTGGCAAAGAGAAAGCCACTGTTGACTGTCTGACCTGGGAATGCCTTGGGATTCCCCAGGAGCTAGAGAATGTCACTGGGTTAGAAGTATGCCTGGGTTTACCTCCTGGGTCTGTTGTCCTGGCGACTCAACCACAAATAATTGGGAGAAGATAGACGGATGGCTGTTTCTAAACCCCTTTTTCACATTTGGTATAGCAATGACTTCTGTTCTACCAGGGCTGAGCAGTAACATGTTACATATAAGGACATTACATAATTTAACTACAAAATAAAAGTAACTTTAATTTGGTACAGTTACTGAAAAAAATATGTAATAAACTATAGTTACTGAAGAAAATATTTATGATTACAATACTAGCTAAGCTCAAATAACTATCTTTATTTTGTTGCAAAACCAATGTACATACCAGACTGGTCCATGTGTATATGTGTGTTTGTGTGTGTCACATGTTAAGACACAACAACTTTGTTTTTTGTATCAGGTGAGATTAAATAACTTGTTGCCAGTGGAAACAGAATCATGGCAGCTTTTTTCTAAAGGGAAAGTGTTTTTCTTGTGTGGCATAATAAAAATGCAGTGTTATTTCAGATGGGCATTGCTGTAACCTAAACATCTTACCATTGTTGGAGATTGTAGCCCTGGTATACCACCCCGAGCGTCCTCCCCATGTGGTTTGTACATTGAGCAGCTTGAGTTTGTCAAACATTTCTTCAGATCCTACTGTCCCCATTTGTTGCTTGTCCGTGGCCAAATTTCTGAGTACTCTATTTATTGAGGAAACCTGAGGATAAACAGAAAAGCATAAGAGAAATCTTTCTTTTAAGTCACTAGTGTGAAGTATATTATAAAAGTGTATTAGGGTCATTAAAGAGAAAAAAACAAACTGAGGAGGATTTTTTTGTTTGTTTCTTAGTTTGGAAATTAAAGTTCTTATATTGAGAATAAAGCTGAAATGTTGAGAATAAAATCTAAATAATATTTAAAAAATGAGCCCAGGGAAGCTCCTGAATCTGACTGGTTTTCTTAATTTTTTCATTCTCATTGTAGCCAAGTGTTCTGCGTGCATTTTTACTGGGAAAACTACACCAACACAAAGCTTCCTCTTAAACCAATCAGAGGAACAGTTTTACTCCTGTAACTGTGGTATCACAACAGCAGAACTTCCTTCAGTCCTTCACAATAAGAGTCACACACATACCCAGTTGAAGTTAAAATATTCTTAAAACATCTGAAGCCTATTGTTAAAAAAGTTTATTATTATTATTCTCTGGTAAAAAACATACTGCAGCATAAACCGCTAAGAATTTTGAGAACTTTCTTCAAGGTTGTTTTCAGCTCAAACCCAAGTTACAGTGTTTGAATAACAAGAATGTTCTCCATCCATCCATCCATTCTCTTCCGCTTATCCGGGGTCGGGTCGCGGGGGCAGCAGCCTAAGCAGGGAGACCCAGACTTCCCTCTCCCCAGCCACTTGGGCCAGCTCCTCCGGGGGAATCCCAAGGCGTTTCC